>NC_057805.1:112369294-112370321 GCF_018294505.1 Triticum aestivum | reverse complement strand
TTTCAACCTTTTCAGAGTTCATTTGAAATGCTTTTCAATTTTAGGGTCTTATAGCTCAAAATAATTAGTAAATGCATGAAAAATAACAAATGAAGTCAGAAAGGATTGAAAAATGATGATGTGGCTTTGAATGGTGCATTTTGAACACACACAAAGTCAGGAGTTCAAATAAGTTTTAAAAAATGAAATCCCTTTGTAACAGACGAGTTTCCGGATGAAATCCTGATACTTTGAAAGAGATTGTCCGTTTTGTACACGAAGTGCATCCAGTTTTTACCGTAACCCTCTCAACTTTCTTGCACATGCTATGTGGATGAAATGATGATATCATGCCAACTTTCAACCTTTACAGAGTTCATTTGAAATGCTTTTCAATTTTACGATCTTATAGCTCAAAATAATTAGTAAATGCATGAAAAATAACAAATGAAGTTAGAAAGGATTAAAAAATGATGATGTGGCTTTGAATGGTGCATTTTGAACACACACAAATTCAGGAGTTCGAATAAGTTTAAAAAAATGAAATCCCTTTGTAACAGACGAGTTTTCGGATGAAATCCTGATACTTTGAAAGAGATTGTCCGTTTTGTACACGAAGTGCATCCAGTTTTTGCCGTAACCCTCTCAACTTTCTTGCACATGCTATGTGGATGAAATGATGATATCATGCCAACTTTCAACCTTTTCAGAGTTCATTTGAAATGCTTTTCAATTTTAGGGTCTTATAGCTCAAAATAATTAGTAAATGCATGAAAAATAACAAATGAAGTCAGAAAGGATTGAAAAATAATGATGTGGCTTTGAATGGTGCATTTTGAACACACACAAAGTCAGGAGTTCAAATAAGGTTTAAAATATGAAATCCCTTTGTAACAGACGAGTTTCCGGATGAAATCCTCATACTTTGAAAGAGATTGTCCGTTTTGTACACGAAGTGCATCCACTTTTTGCCGTAACCCTTTCAACTTTCTTGCACATGCTATGTGGATGAAATGATGATATCATGCCAACTTTCAACCTTTTCAGA
>NC_057805.1:112365046-112367052 GCF_018294505.1 Triticum aestivum | reverse complement strand
AGAAAGGATTGAAAAATGATGATGTGGCTTTGAATGGTGCATTTTGAACACACACAAAGTCAGGAGTTCAAATAAGTTTTAAAAAATGAAATCCCTTTGTAACAGACGAGTTTCCGGATGAAATCCTGATACTTTGAAAGAGATTGTCCGTTTTGTACACGAAGTGCATCCAGTTTTTGCCGTAACCCTCACAACTTTCTTGCACATGCTATGTGGATGAAATGATGATATCATGCCAACTTTCAACCTTTTCAGAGTTCATTTGAAATGCTTTTCAATTTTAGGGTCTTATAGCTCAAAATAATTAGTAAATGCATGAAAAATAACAAATGAAGTCAGAAAGGATTGAAAAATGATGATGTGGCTTTGAATGGTGCATTTTGAACACACAAAAAGTCGGAGTTCAAATAAGGTTTAAAAAATGAAATCCCTTTGTAACAGACGAGTTTCCGGATGAAATCCTGATACTTTGAAAGAGATTGTCCGTTTTGTACACGAAGTGCATCCAGTTTTTGCCGTAACCCTCTCAACTTTCTTGCACATGCTATGTGGATGAAATGATGATATCATGCCAACTTTCAACCTTTTCAGAGTTCATTTGAAATGCTTTTCAATTTTAGGGTCTTATAGCTCAAAATAATTAGTAAATGCATGAAAAATAACAAATGAAGTCAGAAATGATTGAAAAATGATGATGTGGCTTTGAATGGTGCATTTTGAACACACACAAAGTCAGGAGTTCAAATAAGTTTTAAAAAATGAAATCCCTTTGTAACAGACGAGTTTCGGGATGAAATCCTGATACTTTGAAAGAGATTGTCCGTTTTGTACACGAAGTGCATCCAGTTTTTGCCGTAACCCTCTCAACTTTCTTGCACATGCTATGTGGATGAAATGATGATATCATGCCAACTTTCAACCTTTTCAGAGTTCATTTGAAATGCTTTTCAATTTTAGGGTCTTATACCTCAAAATAATTAGTAAATGCATGAAAAATAACAAATGAAGTCAGAAAGGATTGAAAAATGATGATGTGGCTTTGAATGGTGCATTTTGAACACACACAAAGTCAGGAGTTCAAATAAGTTTTAAAAAATGAAATCCCTTGGTAACAGACGAGTTTCCGGATGAAATCCTGATACTTTGAAAGAGATTGTCCGTTTTGTACACGAAGTGCATCCAGTTTTTGCCGTAACCCTCTCAACTTTCTTGCACATGCTATGTGGATGAAATGATGATATCATGCCAACTTTCAACCTTTTCAGAGTTCATTTGAAATGCTTTTCAATTTTAGGGTCTTATAGCTCAAAATAATTAGTAAATGCATGAAAAATAACAAATGAAGTCAGAAAGGATTGAAAAATGATGATGTGGCTTTGAATGGTGCATTTTGAACACACAAAAATTCAGGAGTTCAAATAAGGTTTAAAAAATGAAATCCCTTTGTAACAGACGAGTTTCCGGATGAAATCCTGATACTTTGAAAGAGATTGTCCGTTTTGTACACGAAGTGCATCCAGTTTTTGCCGTAACCCTCTCAACTTTCTTGCACATGCTATGTGGATGAAATGATGATATCATGCCAACTTTCAACCTTTTCAGAGTTCATTTGAAATGCATTTCAATTTTAGGGTCTTATAGCTCAAAATAATTAGTAAATGCATGAAAAATAACAAATGAAGTCAGAAATGATTGAAAAATGATGATGTGGCTTTGAATGGTGCATTTTGAACACACACAAAGTCAGGAGTTCAAATAAGTTTTAAAAAATGAAATCCCTTGGTAACAGACGAGTTTCCGGATGAAATCCTGATAATTTGAAAGAGACTGTCCGTTTTGTACACGAAGTGCATCCAGTTTTTGCCGTAACCCTCTCAACTTTCTTGCACATGCTATGTGGATGAAATGATGATATCATGCCAACTTTCAACCTTTTCAGAGTTCATTTGAAATGCTTTTCAATTTTAGGGTCTTATAGCTCAAAATAATTAGTAAATGCATGAAAA
>NC_057805.1:112364149-112364946 GCF_018294505.1 Triticum aestivum | reverse complement strand
ATACTTTGAAAGAGATTGTCCGTTTTGTACACGAAGTGCATCCAGTTTTTGCCGTAACCCTCTCAACTTTCTTGCACATGCTATGTGGATGAAATGATGATATCATGCCAACTTTCAACCTTTTCAGAGTTCATTTGAAATGCTTTTCAATTTTAGGGTCTTATAGCTCAAAATAATTAGTAAATGCATGAAAAATAACAAATGAAGTCAGAAAGGATTGAAAAATGATGATGTGGCTTTGAATGGTGCATTTTGAACACACACAAAGTCAGGAGTTCAAATAAGTTTAAAAAATGAAATCCCTTTGTAACAGACGAGTTTCCGGATGAAATCCTGATACTTTGAAAGAGATTGTCCGTTTTGTACACGAAGTGCATCCAGTGTTTGCCGTAACCCTCTCAACTTTCTTGCACATGCTATGTGGATGAAATGATGATATCATGCCAACTTTCGACCTTTTCAGAGTTCATTTGAAATGCTTTTCAATTTTAGGGTCTTATAGCTCAAAATAATTAGTAAATTCATGAAAAATAAAAAAATGAAGTCAGAAAGGATTGAAAAATGATGATGTGGCTTTGAATGGTGCATTTTGAACACACACAAGAGTTCAAATAAGTTTAAAAAAATGAAATCCCTTTGTAACAGATGAGTTTCCGGATGAAATCCTGATACTTTGAAAGAGATTCTCCGTTTTGTACACGAAGTGCATCCAGTTTTTGCCGTAACCCTCTCAACTCTCTTGCACATGCTATGTGGATGAAATGATGATATCATGCCAACTTTCGACCTTTTCAGAG
>NC_057805.1:112354257-112355849 GCF_018294505.1 Triticum aestivum | reverse complement strand
TTTTCAATTTTAGGGTCTTATAGCTCAAAATAATTAGTAAATGCATGAAAAATAACAAATGAAGTCAGAAAGGATTGAAAAATGATGATGTGGCTTTGAATGGTGCATTTTGAACACACACAAAGTCAGGAGTTCAAATAAGTTTTAAAAAATGAAATCCCTTTGTAACAGACGAGTTTCCGGATGAAATCCTGATACTTTGAAAGAGATTGTCCGTTTTGTACACGAAGTGCATCCAGTTTTTGCCGTAACCCTCTCAACTTTCTTGCACATGCTATGTGGATGAAATGATGATATCATGCCAACTTACAACCTTTTAAGAGTTCATTTGAAATGCTTTTCAATTTTAGGGTCTTATAGCTCAAAATAATTAGTAAATGCCTGAAAAATAACAAATGAAGCCGGTACTAGAGTTGGTGCATTTTGAACCGGGACCAATTCCACCCTTTGGTCCCTGTTGGTGCCACGAACCGGTACTAATGAGGCTGTGGCCCCACGAGCACCTTTAGTACCTGTTCGTGGCATGAACCGGTACTAGAGTTTCTTACTAGCTAAGCAGTTTTTTAGTCCCACCTCGCTAGCTGAGAGGCACTAGGAACGGTTTATAAGACCTGAGTGCAGAGACGATGAAGAAGAGGCGCAATGCTCACGTTGCTTAGCTTCAAGCCTTGAGGAATAAGGTAGACTGCATCGAGCTATGTGCGGTGCAGTCTACACTATTCCGAAAGGCTTGAAGCAAATCAACGCGCATTGCGCCTCTTTTTTATTTTTAATCATTAAAAGCAAAAAGAATTTTCATAAAGAACTTTTTTTGATAGAAACTTTAATAGCAGAAAGAATTATCATAAAGTAAAATAAATAAGTAATTAGAAATAAAATAAATAAGTTTTTTTTGTAAGTAGAAATAAAACAAAATAAATATAGCAAAAAAGAAAATAAAAAAACTAAATACAGCAAAAAGAATTTTCATAAAGAACTAATGGCACTAATAGAAATTTTATATGTTTTCTAAAACTAATGGCACTAACAGACAGTTTATAATTTTGCTGACCTAAAAGCAAAAAGAATTAAAAAATAAAGCAAAAAACAAAAGAAAATAAATAATGTAAAAAATTTAAAAAACTGCCACCTATTGGGCCACCACGGCCTGAATACGACTAGAAACCCAACCTGGGCCAGGATTCAGGCCCGCAAAAGGCCCAATAGGCCAACAGACAGCACAGTTTGACATTAGGCCCATAAGCCTGCATTTGAGAGGAGCTCGAGAGGGCAGCCGCAGTGGAGCTTATAAACCACTCCGAGCCCCTCTCAACTAGCGAGGTAGGACTAAACTTTTGGCCGCGGGCAGCGCAAGGCCTTTGGTCCCGGTTGGTGGCACCAACCGGGACCAATGCCCCCCCTTTAGTCCCGGTTGGTGCCACCAACCGGGACCAAAGGCCTCTGCTTCCCGCCCTTTGCGCTGGTGAAAAGAGGCCTTTAGTCCCGGTTGGTGGCACCAACCGGGACCAAAGGGTGGGTATTGGTTCCAGTTGGAGCCACCAACCGGGACCAAAGCCTTTGCTATATAAGTAACACTTTGGAAATTTGCTGAT
>NC_057805.1:112242011-112353859 GCF_018294505.1 Triticum aestivum | reverse complement strand
ATGGATGTGTAGTTAGATTTGTAATTAGATTGTTGTAATTAGATTTGTATGTGTAGTATTAATTTGGATGTAATTAGATTTGTATGTGTAGTATTAATTTGGATGTGTAGTTAGATTTAGTTGTTGTAATTAGATTTGTATGTGTAGTATTAATTTGGATGTGTAGTTAGATTTGTAATTTAGTTGTATTAATTTGGATGTGTAGTTAATTAGATAATTTAGTTGTTGTAATTTAGATGTATTAATTTAGATGTGTAGTTTAGATTTTTTTGGTGATATTATTATTGAATATGCAAATGTTTGTATGTTCATATGCAAAGAATATATCAATTTTTTCATAGAATTTTTATGATTTTTTCTGTTGTAATTTTGTTCATAGAATTTTATGATTTTTTTGTTCATAGAAATTGTGTATGATCAAAGTCATTTATGTATGTTCATATTTAGAAGAAAAAGAAGGAGAGAAAAAAGGAAAATAAGAAGGAGAAGAAGAAGAGAAGAAGAGAAGAAGAGGAGAGGAAGTAGAGGAGAAATAAATAAGAAGATGAAAAAGAAGAAAAAAAAGAGTAGAAGAAGAAGAAATAGAGGAGAAGAAGAAGAAATAGAATAATATATTATTCTATTTCTTCTTCTTCTCCTTTATTCCTTCTTCTTCTCCTCTTTTTTTCTTTTTTTTCTTCGATCTCCTGCTCTATTCCTTTCTTCTTCTCCTCTTTTTTTGCGTCTTCTTCCTCTTCTTATTTTTTATCGGGTATGTCGTTGTCGATATATGTACCCCCCTCCCCGATAACTTTTAGTAAGTACTACCTAGAAAGTGTTTAATAGAATTAGTTAGAAAAATAATAGAACTAGTTAAACTAGCTAGTTTATTTTTAGTAAGTACTACTTTATTCTATTTATAGTAAGGAAATTAATAGAACTAGTTTGTTTTTTTAGTTAAAGCAATTATTCCCGCATCGACGTCGACGATGCCTATCCCGCATCCTCGTCGTCGACTCGGCGGAGGAGGCCAGCTTGATCAGAGGGGCCATGTCCGGGACTGGGCTCCGCCGGGCTGGTTTTGGGAGGTGCTACCTTCCGGTGGGCGTAGGTTGGTGAGGAACCAGCCCGTCGTTGACCCGATCCTTGTTTGGTGGCGCTCGCGTGGGCCAGTGACGGTGCCGAGGCTTCCGGACACCGCGGAGGAGGTACGTCACCGTATCAGGGAGGAGGACGAGCACGTCCGTCGCTACATGGTTGCGTTGGAGGGCAGGTTCGACAGTACTTGGCAGGTTCTTCAGGGATCTCACTGGAGCTATGATCCTGTGATGGTTCCGTCCCTTTGGGTGTCCACCGCCCGCGCCGATGTCCGTCGGGCGCTACTGTTCTAGCTGTACTAGCGATGCTATATGTATGATAGTATTCGAGGTGTATTAGTGATAATATTGGGCGATGTACGGACGCATGGAGATGATGTAGTTTTGGTTATAATTGAATGCATCCTAATTTGAATACTACTTTATTTTGTGATTTGATTTTGCTTATTGAATGCTCAAAGTGGAAAACTACTCCGATCCTACTTTGAATGCTAAAATTGGAGAGCACTATGATTAGTTGATAGCTTATAGGGTTTTTGTTTTCGTAGAAATCTAGGAGCCCCCCCGGCCCCTCCATCATCCCCGCCGTCGTCCCCGTCACCGCCCCCTCCGACATCGAGGTGAGACCAGCCAAATCCTCTTTTAGAAAGATAATTAAACGATATTTCGGGTTGACTGTAAGTCTGTCGAGTCTCCACCATATATGAGAGGACGAAGAATCCCGACTGTGTTGTCGTGGGGGTAGCTTCTCCTTCGTTCCCGTGTGCTAGACAATTTGGTGTAATGCACTCGAGAACGAAAGGAGGAGCTACCATCACCGACGGTCGCAAATGTCAGAGAGGAATCAGTGAGGGAGAGTTCCACCATATATATATGAGAGGATGAAGAATCCCGACTGTTGTCGTGGGGGTCGCTTCTCCTTTGTTCCCGTGTGCTAGCTAGACATTTTGGTGTAATGCACACGGGGACAAAGGGAGGAGCGACCATCACCAACGGTCGAATGTATACACCACGTGAGCTGAGAGTTTTCAAGAAAAGACTCGACAAACCGATAGTCAACCCGTGATGAATAATAATGATCTAACTTAGGTTTTTAGTACATATATTTAATTGTAGATGTTTAATATTTGAATTATATATGAACATAGGAAATGTCGTACTCGGACGACGAAAGTCTCCCGGGGGAGTGCGACTGGTGCCACGACGACCGAGGTCAGTGCGACAGGCCTCACCTGGACGAAGATCGGCGCTTCAGTATTAAGCTGGAGGAGACGTTCGATGTTGAAACAGTACGCAACGACGACAAGTGTTATTTTTTCGTAATTAAGCACGACTTCAACTATTTCAACGTGTACTTTTCATCTTTTACAATTCGGCTAGCTTATCCCATGCCATGCAAGACGCTACGTCTTGAAGAGGATGGGTTTTGAAGACCATGAAAGTATGGAAACAAAGAAAATTCACCTAAGGACCCATCATGATATAGATTTTGAAGTAAAGCTCTTATAATTCTGAGAGCGTAACCCATTTTGGTTGCAAAAATTGGGAAGCATTTTGCAAGATGTATGGTTTTGATGAGGGTATGCTTGTCACCATGGATCTTGGTGATCCTGACATCGAGCAAGACAATATGGACATTTGGGTCCTTGTTGATACGCCTCCAATTCTACCGCTATGTGAGTTTCTCAAACATAGTTATTAGCTAATTTATATTGTTCATTTCAAAATAGTTGACAGCTTATTTTCATTGACAGCTTATTTTGATTGTTCAAACAATGTGCGGAACATGGTAGACAGAACCTACTACACCGATGGCTCTGAGTTAACTTATAAGGAGAAAACTCATCTGGTCGGATTTTGTACTGATATTGAGAATTACAATATCTACAATCAAACTCCTCATCATTATGGTCCTCCATACGTGCCACTAGTGCACGTGGTGAACTACGGTAACTACTATGGAGATACCCTGGTAAGATTTCTTACTATTACGACATCCGTGCATATTTTGCATAGTTCTAAAACTAGTGCATTATCATTGCTAACTATAAAGTTATTACTATGTTTTTCAACAGATAATCCCAGAGGATTGTGTGCCTCATTTGATGTATCAGAATGGTAGGCTTGATGTTTTGAATATACAACCAGGTCATCCTACGAATCTCAACTGTCCATACCGGATTTCTAAAAGAAGTGGAGACATGCAAATCAAAGAATGGAAAAAATGTATGGACAGTCGCAAGGAGCTTCTTGGAAGCAAAAGGAAGCGAGGCTCAAGAATTGGAGACAGGATGATCTCCATTCTCCATAATGGAGAGTCAGGGTCTATATTGTTTTATGCTATTTTACCTTAAAGAGGGTATTTCGGTCCTACCTAATACTGATGATCATGTGCTAAGAACAATTAAGTAGGGTTGGTTCGATGACTGTGAGGATGATGATCGATCGTATGACTTGTTATTAATAACGAGTAGAAGTTGTATGATGATGATTAGTAGGACTTGTTATTATATATGATGATGCATGATGCGTGCATGAAGAGTTATTATATATCAGCGGGTGAAATGAACATGGATTGGATTGAAGTGAAGGCAACATGCATGTGGTGCGTGTCGAAAGTAGTACAATCCAAACTTGATCAAGTCCGGATTAGTATTACTTTCGACATGCACCACATGTTGCCTTCACTTCAATCTAAGCCATGTTTAGGCATAGCAGTACGTAGCGTTGGTAAACCAAGCACGGAGATATAAGAGAGGACACTTCTCTCTAATAGCTACCTAATAACAACCTAAATTAACCCCCCAAAACCCCCAAACCCCCCCTTTCAAAAAAAAAACAAAAACCTCAGTTACTGCCAGGTGCTGACGCGTGGATGCCTATTGGTCCCGGTTGATGGCACCAACCGGGACCAAAGGCCCTCCTGCCTGGGCTCCCCGCACCGGCCACGTGGACGGCCTTTAGTCCCGGTTCGTGTAAGAACCGGGACTAAAGGGCTAGGGCATTAGTAACGACCCTTTAGTCCCAGTTCCTGAACCGGGACTAAAGGCCCTTATGAACCGGGGTAAAAGCCCCTTTTCCTAGTAGTGTCCGTGCAAACAGCGCACTCCGCCTCCCTCGTCTCCTCGACGGCTGCCTCCTCCAGCTCGGCGATGGCCTCCTCGGACGCCGGGACAGCGCCGAAGCTGTCGTGCCTGTACCCAGACGACCCGTCATCGTGTCCATCGCCGTTACCTCCGCGCATGAAGGTATGAAAGTAAGTGTCTCGCTCCTGTAGCTGAAACTCTGTGATCAAGCTGCCTGGCTGAGAGAGTGAGACGACTAAGCGGGCCGGGGCAGGGGGTGTCTGTTCGCCGGCGGCCGCGTCGTAATATGGGCCGGAGCCGTCCATGTCGCGTGAAGCCACCGCGGAGAAGACGACGACGAATCGGCCGTGGACGAACGAGAGAGAGGTGCACGAACGAAACAGCCGAGGGCGGAAACGAACGGATCCCGCTGCTTTTGTAGAGCGAAAATGATGTCCAGCAATCCGGTTCCGAGTGAGACTTCGTTTCCAGTACCATCTTTTTTTTAGAAGAGTTTCCGGTACCATCTCGGCGGACCCGATGCCCGGCCTACTGTAAGCCCACCCGGTTGCAAAAGCCTAGCCCATACCAATCGCCCGCCAGAAAGCCTACCCGATTGCCAGCTCGCAGCCCAAAAGGCCCAAGCACTGCGTTGTCCAGGCAGACCCGTGCTCCATCCGCCGTCGCAGGTGAGGTGAGACGCTCCGCCCCCATCCCGCCGCCGCGAAGAATGGAGCAGCTTTGGCGCACGCGGCGTTGCGGTAGCTCCCACACTACCTGCTCTGCGACGGCGCCTCCCCCGCCTGGCGGCATCACCGGTTAGCCTTTGGAAATCTTCCCAGACCGAGGCCGCATCCGCATGCCTCGGATTCTTTCCCTTCGCGCGGCGGCCGGGCATGACCGGCACCCCGCGCTGCCGTGCCCCTGACCCGGCCGCCGCCGTTCTCCCGGTGCTACTCCGGATCACGGCTTGTTGAGGTAAATAGTACTACTGCTATGTCACGGTTTAACATTTGCATAGTGGAATGATGTGACGCTGTGAAAATTGTTAAAATTATAGCGCCTCTGTGGATCGCCACATCAAGTGTTTGTTCAAGGGAGTGTTAGCATGGCCATTGGGCTATAAGACATAATGACAGTTCAGACACACTTGCCAAAAGAAATGCAGCCTTCACGAAGGCGTTAGTCAGGCAGCACACTAGCTCCGATCACTGATTCGGCAGACGCCTTGGGCAGGATGGCTTGTGCCAAGGTGCTTACGGGTGTTGGGTCCAATTATTTTGGGCGTACCCGTCATGGTCTGCGTTTGTGGGCTTGCCAAACATGCGCCCAACCAAAGCATGTTGCTTAGCAACTAAAAGTGCTGACAATGACTCAAGCAAAATTCCAAAGATGATAACAATATATACTGCATCAGTTTTGCCACTGTAACTTCTACGTAGAAGACGGATCTATTCTAATAAAGTAATAGTTCCAGTGTACCAAAAACTCTTGTTACCTTGTTAACCCAGAATCAAGTCATCAACGATACAAGCCTGTTGGAACTTCCAAAGAGTAGTCTTCCGTAGTTTGATCAGGTTGACTGCAATGTTTGTCTATTTCTGCCCAGTGGATATGAAGGTGCCAAAGGAATAAACCGAAAATTCCAACAGCATTCCTTGGATACGTCAATATGCCAATACTTTGCCTTTACCGTGGATATTTCCAAATTCATTCGAACAGACACGGTAAAAACTTCTTTGCTTGTTGCTGTCGGTTCAATTATGTCTTAGACACGCAATCCTATGTATGTCTTAGACACGCTATCCTATAAATGTGGCAGTGCCAACAACCAGAGGAGTTGATCCAGCCAAGACACCCAAGTAAGCACTAGTTCCTAAGTCCTGTATGAACACACCAATCCTTCCTCAAGAAGGCAGAAACGATGGACAGGCCATGCGCACACGAGCAGGTCACTGCGGATGACCTGACGCAACTTGGCCCGGCCTTGTACGAGTGCATGGCGCATGTGATCGAAGGATCTGTTGAGAAGACTGATCGCAGCTTTATGAAGATCAGCAAGCTCGCCTCCGTAGTGGACGGGCCACTGCAGCGTATGTCCAGGATAATCGCCCACAGCTTAGCCCGCCGCCTTATATGCCCCGTCCAGGGCTTTGCTGCTGCCCTCATCGATCCATCGCACTACCTCGAGCAGTCCTGCCTCCGGGCTGCCCGCGAGAACTTCGCCGACATCAGCCCCTACCTCAGCACTGGCTTTGTCACTATTAACCGGGCTATGCTGGAGCAAGTCCAGGATCAAAAGGTCACACTCTGCTTTAATTTTTCCTTAAAGATACAAAATATATTTTATGTTATATGTGACTGTCTAGATATAGTTACAGCTATTTTTCCTGACTTAATTTGGATTTGTTGTTCTTCCTGAATGTGAAATGGCATGCCTAAGCTAGCTAAGTTGGTGCTACAATAACATGGGGTGCATTGGTCCTTTTCTTATCGGTTTTAATGTATGTCTTATGTACTGGTTTAGCATGCTAAATTTAGTCTGTACATTCGTAATGCAATTTTTTCCGTCTTGTAGAATGTTTTGTTGAGCTATTTGTTGAAGTGTTATTAATATGCGGAAGTGCTGATTAGATCCCAGGATTATCAACAGTTGTTGTTTTTTGTGGGGGAGGATTATCAATAGTAAATCATGTATTGAACTGCTTAAACGTCATATATTTCGTAACGGAGGGAGTAGATAGCGTATAACGTTACCGCAATATAGATATCCTTAAATAATGTCTCAAATTATGATGCATATTTCAAAAAAAAAAAATTACTTCATAGAGAGTAAGAGGAATCTGCATCCAAGCTTGACTGCTTGAGTTTCTTACTCTCTTATATGCAATATTGCTTCTACCAGCAAGGTCAATTACTACTTCCTCCGTCCCAAAATAAGTGTCTCAACTTAGTACAACTTTACATTAAAGTTAGTACAAAGTTGAGACATTTATTTTGAGACGGAGGGAGTATATCCAAGGGGAATTTGAGTTCCCTCCCAGGTTTCCTGTGCTATTGTCTAGATTCTTGTAATATATATTTATGACCACTTTGTATGCATCGCAAGCTTGGGAACTTCTGAATTCTGATGATGGTGGCACTGCAGGTTGTCCGCATCGTTGACTTGTCCTGCTCAACCACCCACCAGTGGCAGTGGATCAAGATTCTTCAGGATTTCCATAGCCGCCCTGGGGGCCCGCCCGAACTACGCCTAACTGTTGTCCATGAAGACAGTGAGTTCCTGGACAACATGCAGGCGTGCCTGTGCAAGCAAGCCGCTAACCTCAAGCTATGTTTTTATTTCGACAAGGTGATTGGCAAACTCGAGACATTGGACTTCAGCAATCTCCGTGAGATCCTTAAGATAAACTTCGGCGAGGCAGTTGTGATCAGCTGCGCTCTACAGATGCATCGCCTCCTCGCGGTTGATGACAGCATAAGCCGTGACTTCACTGCTCAGCTCCAGCAAATGGCAAACATGGCTCGGCTTAAGCAAATGGCCTGCTCAGCGTGCAGTCCGGCATCGACACTGAACTATCCGCAGACACCATCCCCTCAACGCCAGATACCAAGCCTGCTGGTGAGCTTCCTCTACGCCATCCGTGCCCTTGAGCCGAAGATCATTGTGATGATGGAGCAAGACGCGGACCACAACGCCCCGCTGTTCCACGATCGGTTCACCAAGACAGTCGACTACTACGCCGCCCTCTTCGACAGCCTCAATGCGGTGGATGCAGCCAGCCCGCAGAGGGCTCGCGTGGAGAGGGTGCTCCTTGGGGAGGAGATCAAGAATATACTGGTATGCGAGGGGGTCCAGAGGCATGAGCGGCATGAGAGGCTGAGCCAGTGGGAAATGCACATGCAGCGTTGCGAGGTTGACCATGTGCCGCTCAGCTTTGAAGCCATCAGGGAGGGCAAAGAGAGGCTGATGAGCTACGGATTGAAACAATGCAAGAGCAAAGAAGACAAGGCCGGCCTTCTGCTGTGCTGGGGTGCAACTCGTCTGTACTCCATTTCAGCCTGGAGACCACGCAGCTCGAATGCAGCGCCAAATAATGTGGCTGGCTAGCGCAGTACGTCTCCCAGTTCGTGGTGATTTCTGGGGCTGCGAATAAGACGCTGTTGCTTGAGGTACAGCATGCTTGAATGGCAACTCAAATTGATTGGTGCGATGCGAAGCTTAGGTATGTAGAGATGAAAGTGATGTGCTATTTTCTGGAGAATGTTACCGAACTGATCTCGTCGTACTTTTACCCTGCCTTCATCAAAGTTGGGTTTTCCGATTAGGACATGGTTTAGGGTGTATTTTTTTCTATGTTATTGATCATCTTCAGTTGACCGGCTGAAAGAGAGCAGAGTTGGTTTTGGAGTTGCAAAGAAGCATAGTAAGATGGCACGCATTCTTGTGATTGCCTGCTTCGATATGCCATATGTTTTCCTTGAATTAGGAATATACCCAGTGTGATGCTCCTTGTCTTTTCCTGCATAAAAGTATGTGTGCAAATTTGTTGACCAGAAATAAGCATTGGATGTAAAAGGATGCAGTACATGATGTGGTCAAATTCTAGTGAGCACTCCAAGAACACCACCTTGGTATCACCTGCCGTTTGTAAATTCGGACAAACCCAAATTGTCGACTCTCCTTTCTGGTTTAAAAAATCAGTTTTGCTAAAGCACATCTAGATGTGCCCTGAATATTGCACATCTAAGTCCTATATCATTAATTTTATAAAAAATCCCAAGCGTATCCCTAGATTGACAGCTTGACCAATTTAACACAAGCTATATATCACAAAAAATATATCATTAGAAACTTCAAATGTTAGATTTTCTAATAATGATTTAACTTTTGTAATATACTAGGATATTATATTGGTCAAATTGTCGAGCCATGGATACATATGGGCCTTCTAAATCGGAAAGAGTGAGTATCTAACAACATGAATTGTGATGTTAACTAGTGGGCCATGATTACTTCAATGTATGTAGATCTTTTTTTATGGAAGACCATTATGGCTTTATTGACAATACTTACACTACTAGAAAACATTGTTTGCTGATCAGTCACCATTGATGCGTGAAAACATATGTAGATAGTACCGCCATTTATGGATGACCGAGTATCCATGGGTTGTGTCTAAAAAAAAAAGGTGTAGTTTAGGAGAGCAGTTACCACGGATGGGCCTAATGTGAGGCACGTCAGTGGTGACATCAAATGACATGACGGGCATATATCACTATTGGTAAAAAAGCCTTCCTCACCGAAAGCCACTTCTTGCAGTATTCCTTATGCTTTGTTCAATGAATCGCATGCGGGTCGCTCCCATGGGCTAGGTCCAATAGCACGATTTTTTGCTGCAAGTTTTTTTGCGGGGTTTTCCTTTCCTTTGTTTATTGTCTGATTTTTGTTACTTTCGTTGGAGTTTCCTTTTCCTCCTTTAATAAAAACTCTTATTTATTTATTTTTTCATGTTTATAAGTATGTTTGATATTACAGAAATTAAAATAAATTTCATGAATTTAAAAATTCATGTGAATATTAAAAATGTATATGAATTTTGAAAAATATTCATGAATTTAAGAATGTTTGTGATATATAGAAAAGTTTCATGATTTATAAAAAAATCACGAATTAAAAATTGTAAATTTAAAAATATTCAAGTTCTTTCATAATTTTGAAGATTTTGAAAATGTTCTAGAACTTAATAAGATGTTCACAAATTTTAGGATATGTTCTTAAATTTTAAAAATCTCATGGTATAAAAAGAATCATGAATTTTAAAAATGCTTGTAAATGGCAAAGAAATGAAGGAGGCCAAAAGAAAATAACAATCCAATCGAAAACGAAAGAAAAAAAGCCAAAATAAACCAAAAAATTGTTGTTGTTGGTGGTGGTGACAGTGCTGTTGTTGTTGAGACCAACAAGTTCATACCACCGGATCACATAAGTCTATAAGACAATGTTTGGATCATTAGAATTTTGAAAAATTTATGTGTCTGTAAGAAATTTTTTCCTTTGCATCTTTTAGAAGGAATGAATCATTGCTTTACCAATCCTATGGAAAGTTTTCTACTCCTGCACTTTCAAAGGAAAACAAATATCCTCTCCTAGTTGTTTTGTTTTGGCGAGCAGGTCCGAGACAGGACAAGAAAAACGCCGCTTGCCATGCACTTTGGGACCCCAAATCTAGCTCAGAACTGGTTGGATGCTTCTTTGAACAAGCATAAGTGCCAAAGGGACCAAATTCATTCAACTCTTGGGCAAGTTACAACATTTATTACTCAATAAGAACCTGGCGATGGCAATCCCTGTGAACAGAATAAGAAAAGCTAAAAACAAGCTCTTCCGAGTGATTCGTGGCATGATAAGCAAAGTTGTCAGTATTCCCATTTATTTTCCTAAACAAGTGGTATATCGAGCACCTCAACACTCCATTTGATCAACCACGTCGAGGAAATCCGCTAGCATGTTCCTGATCTCTCGTCTTACTTTTCATATGTGATACTTCTACTAGCAGCAGCAACGATTAAATTGATTGAATCTGATAGGAAAGTGATATGATTCAGATGAGCTGAGGAATCTTGGCAGCAAGTAAAAGATCAAAAGTTTCGACCGACGAGGGGAGAGAGTAACAAGAAAGGATGCATAAGCATTTGTGATGTGTATGCCAATCCTTGTGTCTTGTAGTTCCTTGCTTGAAAACCTAGAATACCAGCTTAAAAGTCAAATCAAAGTAATTTGCTCCTACAATAATCAGATCAGAGGAGATTGTTTGACCCTATAAGGAAAGACATCATGTGTGTGTGAGTTGGGGCATGTCTTTGATAATGTACATCCGTGAGAGCTTGGCATTGTAAGATGTCTTTTTCTGCTTGGTACACTTGGTGAAGATAGCCTAGCTTCCTACCAAATAGATGGTCGTTTATGGGTTTCAAACACACACAAAAAAGTAAAAAAATAGCATAAGGATGACCCATAGTTAAGAGGTGATGCATTATGCTTTGAATAGAGTCGTGTCATTCAGATATTTGATGTATGAAAGATGAAAAAACCAAGCAACCCTATCAAATAACCTAAATACTTAAACGCACAGCTGCGCTATTTGGACGATGCGAGCGCACGCGCTAGATGACAAAAAAGTAGGTCGCTGTCCGGAACAAACGCGTTATCCAGTGGGCAGTGTAAAGAATACCCATGCGCATGCATGTGCCGACGTCATCTATTTATTCTGTTTCAATTTTTCAAAAAGCTACAACTTTTGAACCGAGTGTCAGAACGCAGAACCGTTTCACCGCTGGGTTTCTCGTGACGAGCTCTTCAAAACTAGATCCCATATGAATATTTTTTGATGATTTTTTTCAAAAGCAACTTTGATGCTAGATGAAGCAATTTTAGTGTTAAACATAAGCAACTCTGATGCTAGATGAATTGCATCGTGTGTATAACTAACTTCGCCTAGTAGCCACCTAGTTAGTTGTGTGCAACAGTGTAATAGGTGGTCACCACGATTTATAAGTTGCATACATTGGAAAATAAGTTATGGATTGTTTAGTTGCCTATCATACTGTGAAAGTTTCTTATCGTAGAGTAGAAACTTGTCTAACATGGCTTCTAAGTTGTCTATCTCAGATACCAGGTTGTCCTTTCACCACGAAGTTGCCTACGAGTGATCCTCAATTTCTTACAATACTATGAAAGTTTTCCATCAAGGGGCCGCCTACAATATCAAAAAGTTTTTGTGGGATCTAAGTCATCTATCATGATTTCAAATTTTGAACTATGTGGGGATGGGTGGTATGAGATCTGTGTGCTTTTCTTTTCTAGGGAGTCTGCCCGCCAACGCTACCGAGCACACGGGTGTTAGCTAGCCAGGTCGTGACAAGCTCTTCAAAACTAAACCCACATGGATATGTTTTGATGATTTTTCTTTCTTTCAGAAAGCAACTTAGACGCTGGATGAGACAACTTTAGTGCTAAACAGTAGCAACTCCACTCCAATTTAAAGTAACTAATTACCAACAATGAGCAACTAACTAGTAATAGAGAATAACTTTGAACAAAAGTAGACAACATCATATCACCTTTATAAGCAACTTTCTTTCTACGAGAGACAACTTTAGTGCTAATAATAGGCAAGTTCACTGCACTTTCTCCTAATTAATTTTTTCTAACATCCTCCTAACTTCAATTGTTTTGTATGTAGCACTAAAGGGGCCTTATGTTTCTAACATCCCGCTACTAGAGTCAACTTTAGTGCTAAAATAGGCAAGTTCACAGGTATACATAGTGTAGTGAAGTTGTTTTGTATGTAGCACTAAAGGGGCCTTATGTTTTTTGTGATTTTTCTTGTTTTTACGCAAACAAACCTAATAGGAAGTCCTACTAGGCCAAAGAGGAGGTTGCTCCCCTATAGCACGATAGTTGCCTCCTTCGCACCCAAAGTTACCCTAACAAAGTATCCAGTTGCCCACAATCAACCATACAGTTGCCTAAAACAAAGTATCCAGTTGCCCACAATTAACAAATAGTTTGCCTAAAACCATGTATCCAGTTGCCCAATCCTCACGAACAGAAATATTTACCAATACCCAAAAGTTATCTGGTGAATGCATTGGAGTTGCACAAAAACACCCCAAAAGTTGCTGCTTTTTTAAGTACAACTCCAGTGCATATAAGTCACATAGTTATTTTTCCTTTCTACCCCCAACGGGCTATGTTGGGCGAACTTAGTCTTTTCTATATGTGGTTGCGTTTATCAATATTCAAAGTTGTTGTTGCCATCTCCTTGTTACAACAAAAATGGTTGGTGTAGTGGGGACGACGTCTCCTCCTTTACGCGGCATCGTTAGATAGCGGTTGGAAGTTGGCCGTTTGATTGGCATCTCAATTTGTAGTGCGGACTCTTTATCCATCGCGGGGCCTCGGCTAGGAGGGGCGGATTTTGCTCCTCTTGTCGTCTTAGGAGATGGGATCCGGCTTGATGTCGAAGGGAGCAATCGACACTGAGGGACCCTGATAATGGCCCCTCCTTGTTCTGCTTGGAGGATTTCAGACGTATGAACTTATTCAAACAAATTCAAGTCATTGGATGGTTAAAAGTGTCTAGAGAGGTCGATCCCATCGTGTAACGAAGTTGCTTGTTAACAGCACTACAGATGTCTCATGCCTTTTGTTTTTTTTTCTTATTTTTACATAGGCCAACCTAATAGATAGTCCTACTAGGCCAGAAAGAAGAAGTTGCTTTCCTACAGTAATAAAGTTGTCTCCATTGCATCCAAAGTTGCTCAAGAAAAAAAACATCAAAACCTGCCCATATGGGATCTAGTTTTGAAGAACTCATCATGATAAACCCAATGGTGAAAGCGGATCTAAATTCCGATGCTCGAATCAAAATTTACGGCTTTTAAATTTTTTGAAACCCCAAATAAATGCATGCGGTCTCTTGGATGATGTAGCGTGAGGGTGTGGAGCGCAATATTGGAGCTGCTTTGTTCCGTGCGTGCGTGGGGTGGAGAGTGCGCTCGGAACAGCAAACGAGCACAGCGGCGCTAGCTAGCCGCGTCAGGTATTAGACGACGGACACTAATAGCAATGCAATCACATTAAAAAACTGGGATCGAAGGGCTTAGACGGAGGCAACTTTAGTACTAAACAGAAGCAACTTCACTCCTCAAAATAACTAATTAGCAACAATAAGCAACTAACTAATAATACAGAACAACTTCGAAACAGAGGTGGATAATATGACAGCACCTTCGTAAGCAACTTTCCTTCGATAAGAGGCAACCTTAGTGCTAAAAGCAGGCAACTTAATTACATTTTGTGTCCTAGTTAATTTATGTAACATTCTCCTAACTTCCTCATCGGTACTTCTAAGTTGCCTATTATTCATGCTCGTATGTCTTCATTGTTTCTAAATGGCCTATAATACTACGATGTCGTCTACCGATGATGTTCTTATGTCTGCTATTGCTAGTTATGGTAGACAACATGATGGTGAATCTTGGCCACTTTAGAATGTTTGTAGGCAACTTAGAAAAATAATGATAAACAACTCATAATATTGTAGGCAACTATTTTTGCAAAGTTAGGCAACTAAGAAGCAATTGTAGGCAACTAATTACCAATAGCAGGCAACTAGCCATCAATATAGATAGTTTATATCATTTGTAGGCAATTGACCATCAACCGTAGGCAACTAAGCATCAACAATAGGCAATTGAGCAGCCATGATAGGCAAGTTGGGATTATGTTACCGAACTCACAGATACACATAGTGCAGTGAAGTTGCTTTGTATGTAGAACTATAGATGCCTTATGTTTTGTGTGATTTTTCTCGTTTTTACGCAAACCAACCAAATAGTCAGTCCAACTAGGCGAAAAAGAAGAAGTTGCTTCCGTGTAGCACTATAGTTGCCTCCATTGCATCCAAAGTTGCCCTCAAAAAAAAGTTTGACAAAACCTACTCATATGAGGTCTAGTTTTGAAGAACTCGTCGTCAGAAATCTGACAGTGAAAACGGAACTGGATTTCGATGCTTGAATCAAAAGTTATGGCTTTTACAACTTTTTAAACCCCCAAATAAATGCATGTGGGACATGATTTAGGCTGATTCAATCGGCACCCATGTGCGCTACGGGATGTGGCCAAACAATTTCCTTTTCTAGCGTAGACAACTGTACACAAGGACATGCACTTACTATATACGGCGGTGCACTCCAGACAACAAACAGACATGCACTTACTAAATAGCCTGAATTCTTAAGAATGCAGTTGCGCTTGTTCGTTGTCTCGAGCGCACGCTCTTGTCCATTGTTTCCCTCCCTCACGTGGTCCCCTAATGGATAGTAGAAATAAAACCAACCCAAGGGGCCCACAGAGAGGACTTAACGTGTAGGGAAAAGCACATGGTCACTGCGTTTCCGCGTGCCTTCCCGTCCTTGACTTATCAGCAAGTTCCCACGTGCATGCATTTAGTTTACGTTTTTCAATTTTCAAAAAGCTATAACTTTTAAATCGAACATCGAAATCAAGATCTGTTTTCACCACTAGGTTCCCCGCGACGAGCTCTTCAAAACTAGATCCCATATGAGTATGTTTCGACTAACTTTTTTTCTCGGGCAACTTTGGGTGCTAAGGAAGCAACTTTAGTGTTATATGAAAGCAACTTCTTGTTAGTGTGTGCAGTATGACTGCCTATCATCGAAGACCCCTTCAAAGTTGGCTATCATGACTATGAAGTTAACTAGCTTCATCTCTAAGTTTCGTACCATAACTAGCAAGTATTCTACCATAACTAGCTTCACCTCCAAGTTTATAGTATAGCTGGCAACTTAGTTTTTCGAGCTAGGCTTACATTTACACTAAGATTTTTGCTATGACTAGCGAGTAGCTTAATGGCATCCTTAGTTGCTTACAATACTTTTAGGTATGGTAAGCAACTTAGTTTCAGGCAACTTAGCAACACTAATGTGCAACTTTGCTATGTATTGTAGGCAACTGAAATAGTAATTGCAAGCAACTAATATAAGTATCACTAGTAATCAACTTCAGAGTGTTGTAGGCAACTTAGAAAAGCAATGATAAGCAATTTCACACTATATGTATGCGACTAATTTGTAAAGTTAGGCAACTAAGCAGCAATGCTAGGAAACTAATTACCAATAGCAGGCAACTAAGCATCACTGGTAGGCAACTTTATAGTGTTGTAGGAAACTTAGAAAAGCAATGGTAAGCAACTTCAAACTATATCTAGGCAACTATTTTGTAAAGTTAGGCAACTGAGCAGCAATGGTAGGCAACTAATTACCAATAGCAGGCAACTAAGCATCACCGGTAGGCAACTTTATAGTGTTGTAGGCAACTTAGAAAAGCAAGGATAAACAACTTCACAATATATGTTGGCAACTGGTCAACAATGGTAGGCAACTAGGCATCAATGATAGGAAATTCCATAGTATTTATTGTAGGGGAACGCAGCAGAAAACAAAAAATTTCTGACCTACGCACCAGCCCAGGACCACTATGGAGACTGCATACATGGTTTGATCTTTTTCGTTACCGACTCGTAGCGCAGCGGGAAGTAGAGTCGATGACGATCGGCGGTGCAGATCCCCGCAGCTAGGATTTACAACCTCCCAACCGCGAGGATGTATACCCTCATCTGCTCCTCAGACAGCCCTCCGGGAGGCGGTCGAACAGCCCCCCGGACGGTGTCGCGGACAGCCCTTCGGGAGGACCTTCGAAACTTGAACGGTCACTCGGACAGCCCTTCGGGAGGACCTTCGAAACTCGGACGGTCACACGGACAGCCCTTCGGGAGGCACTCACGAACTAAGACCGAAACTACGATCTCTCTACAGAGTTGCACACATACGGTGTCATCTATCCGGCAGGGCTTCGCCGTCCAGAACTAGTTCCTGCCGGAACCCAGACAGCCTTACGGCTCTACGAAACTCTTTTCGTGGGAGGGAGAGAAGAAGCCAGATAATGCATGGCATGTGTATGAGAGCAAGGAATGAGTGTGGAGGGCTGCCCCTCCACCTCTATTTATAGGAAATCCCAAGGGGGTAGGGTAGTTTCACAAAAAACCCAAAATGCACATGAATGAAGTCCTTCCACAAGGACCTAGGAGTGAAACCAAGGAACAAGAGGGTCCCCAAGGGGGGATACCCCATGTGGCCGGCCACACCCCCATGAGGGGCCCAAAAAATGGCTCCTATCCATCCATGTCATCCCCAAGATCTTTTGGAGCAAAGCCCCAAAAGGTGGCTTTCCATAAAGTAACCATAAAGCTGATTTTCACTATTCACGACGACATTTTTCAGCGTCTGATCGAACTGAAAATATTTATGTGGGCTAAGAACATTTCCAGTACCCACTAAAATGATTTTCAACGCGTTCCGGAACAATTCCGGTTTTAGTGATTTTCATCTGCGAAACGCATCTGAAGTGGCTCCGGCAGCTCCGGAACATTTCCGCTTTTTATCTCAGAAAATTCCAAAAAGCTTCCAGAATGATTCTGGCATCCTCCAAGAATTATCAGGCATGTGACGAAACCAATTTGACTTAATGGTGTATCCCGAAACAACTTTTCGGTATCATCGAAACTTATCCGATGACCTCTCTCTGCGGTACGATTCCGCTGTCCGAAACTTTTCGGTGTCCGAAACTTTTCCGGTGATTTTCTCTCAGACTCCATGTCTAGTATTCAGCAGATAGATGACCCTTAAGCGTGTGACCCTATAGGTTCGGTGAAGTATAGACATGACCCGGAACCCCTTCCGATCAATGATCAACATCGGAGCCGTGGACACCCATATTGACCCCTATACCCACACGAATAAATATCCGAGTGAACCTCCAGTTGTTGTGTGCTATTCCTGTTGCTTTGCGATATGTTACAAATACCCGAGGTGAGACATGTTGGCATTCCCGTGGATCAACAACTTGTCCACTATGCTAGTTACCTCGTTACCGGTATTGTTCTCTTTTCTCGTTATCGTGTTCCGGCATCCCCGTGATCAAATCACAAAGTGTCTGGCCAGACGATGATGGATACCGTAACACCGAGAGGGCCCAGAGATATCTCTCCATCGTCGGAGGAGCAAATCCCAATCTTGAGCTATCAAGTTACTTGACACACTTTTCCATGAACCCGTAAGCCGCCGTAATAGCCACCCATTTACGGATGACGTTTAACAAACCCCAAAGTTCATGAAGCAAGCATGAAGAAACTCGATACTCTCATGGTCTAAGGAATCATGCAAACGTTAACCATCTCTGTGTTATGTACCAATAAACTTGTGATGAATGAATCTCATAGCATAACATCATGCCGGGTCGATTCAACACAAATGTTCTCTTAACATTATGC
This sequence comes from Triticum aestivum, assembly GCF_018294505.1. Classification (NCBI taxonomy): domain Eukaryota; kingdom Viridiplantae; phylum Streptophyta; class Magnoliopsida; order Poales; family Poaceae; genus Triticum; species Triticum aestivum. The sequence continues at coordinate 112,335,799 of NC_057805.1, read as the reverse complement.
CCTCAAGGTTGCTGACATAGACATGCCCATGATCAGGAAAACATAACCATCATGCAACACTTGAGCCAGTCTTAGAGGCCAGACTAGGAATACATTTTACCGTTTATTATTCCACACGTGCATATGAGTCTTCCTCCGAGCCTCGTGGTTATTGCAGACTCGAGAACCATAGCAGTTGTAGCATGGAACATAAACATAATTATGAACTCGGAGATAAAAAATATCATTTATTATTGCCTCTAGGGCATATCTCCTACAGACTCCCACTTGCACTAGAATCAATAATCTAGTTAATGCTAATGCACTTTACACCTGTGGCACACCGGTGTAAATATGCTTCGCTTGTGGTATAGCCTGATGTCCAACGGATCTGACGACTTCAGTTCCGTGTGTATCTTTGCATGTCCTCGCGTTTTCACGTTTTCACAAAATTCATATTTTGTGTGGACTTGGCTTTGTATGTATGTGAATCACAGGTCGAACATGGATTCCTCAGACTGAGTTATGGAGCAACTACCTGCAGTAGTGTCCCATTATCAAAAGCCATCTTGGAACTATACTAAGTCCATGAATGAACTATATGATTCAACATCTTCTTTGTCGCTTCTAAAGCGTCAACATACTTAGCCCTTGTTATAGAATTCGCCACAGTAACTAGTTTGAACAAATTCCAACTAACTGTGCCACCACATTGTGTGTTACACAAAACCCTTAACTTAAATCAAAAATCGCACGGTGAAAAGATGAAGACTATCGATGTAACATTTTACAACGAACTCTTCATGGTCTCCGCTTGCAAGAAAACATATCATCAGTACTTACTCTAGTACTCAATGACATCTTTCACTGTTGTCCCACGATCAGTACTTTGATCACTTTAGTATCCATACTCGCAACACCTTGGGAGTATCGGACATATCTGGTTGTTTTACATACCATGGAATACATGATTAATCCAAACACAAAAGTGTGTGGAATCTGCATCATGTATTTTACTCATCAGTGTTTTGGGACACCGAGTCTTGCAAAAACTCCTTCCATGTGACTTTTGCAAGAATCACTCCTTGGCGTTTTAAATGCTAAAAGGTTTTAGCATCTTGTCAATATGTATTCATTGCTTAGCCCCATTAGGTAAATCTATCTCCATAGATCATCATGCCTAATATTGAGGCTATTTAGCCTAAGCACTTCATCGAAAAACTATTTTCAAATGAAGTCCTAATTCGTGTCAAGAAATTTATTTCCAATTACCAATGTGCCAAGCACATAAGGTTTTTAGAAATATTATTACGCTCCCACTTACTTTCTTGAATTACAAGCATCTTCGTTACCCATTGATGAAGTCAAAACCCCTTTGACCATTTCATCAAAACACGAAGATTCCAACTCCATTTTGCTCTCTTCTGTCCATTGCTGGAACTCTGAAGTTTGCATACCTACTAGCATCCTCTGGATCGACAAATTACTTTGGACTGTATCATATACAAGTCCTAGCTTTCATTTCCATCAGATGGAAATCCTTTTATCATCCATGTTTCATATCTCATGATTGAAATATGTATTAATTGCTAGTTCAACCCGAACCGACTTTAAGCATCGCTACGATGAAAACAACCTCATCGTAGTCAACTCTTGAACTTGTTATTTCAACAAGTCGAGCTTTATGGATAAAACATTTTTATCCATATCAGTTTTAAGTTCCATAAATATTCGTTAGACTCTAAGTCTTCCGAAAGGTGTATCAAGGTTTTAATCTTGAATCACTTATATGGAAACTAACTTGGGTTGTATTGGCATTTAGCCAATTCCGGAGTCAGGGCCCATCAACGCTTCCTTGTGTATCGTAGGTATAATGTTGTCTAACAACAATATCTCGTTTGCGCACCTGAGAGGTTTGCACGAGCCTTGCCTACGTGGTTCAGCTGCAAGTTCGACCGAAGTTCATACATTTTATTGTAGAGACTTCCGTATCAGTCGCAGTAGGAAACTCTGGAATTACTTCCAAGGTCTCTTTCCTTTGATCTGATGACTTAGATACTGTTTATCTCGTCGAGTTGCACTATTCTCCCACTCGCCTTTTTGAAAGAACCATTCTCTTTAAAAGCACACCGTTTCGCGGCAAAACTATTTGCCTCGGTATAGTGAGGGAGGAATACCCAACATTTTGGTATAACCTACAAAGTAGCACTTGTCTGATTTGGAATAGGTTTGTAACCTTTTACACAAGCCCCATATTCCAAATGTTAAGAAAAGATATAACATGGTTGGGCGTACCATACCATGGCTTCATTTCAACAGACCCGATGTAGCTCTTTTCAGTGTAAAAGCTGCAGTCTCTAAAGCATCACTTTAAAAAGGATAATGGCAAATTTATTTATGTCATCTTTGACCTTACCATGTCATAAATGGTTAGATTACATCTCCACGGACTTTTCACTTGCAGTGGTGTTCCGGGAGGTGCAAGTTATGAAACCCCTTTCACAACTCATCAGACATTCGCTAAACATGTAACTCAAATATTCCTTTGTGCAATCAAATTGCAGAAACATAATTTTCTTGTTACAATAACTTCTACTTCATTTTTGAAAACCTTTCGAATGATTTCAAAGGATCCAGACTTACGTCTCATCAAGTAAATATCCATATATCTACTTGAGTCATTTCTGAAGATAAATAAATCCACCACTAACAACACTTATCGGACTACACACATCAAATGTATGATCACTAATAAGTTTGTTGTTCGTTCCTTATTGCCTGTGAACGGTATTTTAGTCACTTCACTTTTCGGAGGAAAGTTGCAAGTGTCAGATGATTCAAAATCAAAAAGACTTCAAAATCCATCATAATGGAATTTTCCATGCGGGTTTCTCCAATGTGACCAAATGTAGTGGCACACTTGTGTGGTATTCTTTTAGTCTTGCGACATTTAGCGTCAGTGTTATGGATGTATCATATTACCCTCAATATTCATAACATACGTCCCATCTTGGATGGAAGCATGGCCCTTCATGTTATTCATAATACTTAACAACAATTGTTGTTTTTATGAACAACTCTTTTGCAACAAACATTGTGCAATGGGCTAGAGTGTATGAAACTCTAAAATGAATTATGAAAGTAAACCCAGAGGTATTGTATTATTATCAATATTCATAACATACATCTCATTCATAATGAAAGTATGGCCCTTGTGTTATTCATAACATCGAACATAAAAGGTTCTCTTATGAACAACCTTCTTGCAAGATACCTTATGCAATGGGCTAGAGTTTGTAAAACTCTAAATGAATTATGAAAATAAATACAGACGGCAATACACCGATGGAAGGTATAGTAACATTTACTATGTTCCCTGTGTATACCTTAACCTCATTTCTGGCTAGTCTTTTTAGGCCACAGTAGCTCTTACAGTGATTCGCAATTGAATGCAATCGAGCGGGTATCTTTGTGATTAACTCACAATACCCAAGAATTAGTGATTAACATGTTTAACCAGAATTCCCAAGAACTATATCTTTGACCAGCCTACTATACAACAAAAACTTGTATGACATTCATACATGAGCTGGATATTCCAGTCATCTTTCTTTCTGCCTTTTTACTTCTAACAGTTTAACTTTTAGTATTTCTCCTACTCGCAAAAGAAGCACCCAACTTAAGAGTGGCGTTAGCCCCGGACTTCCTAGGCGTGTAAGTCATACTAACACCCTTTGGACACTTCCTTTCTCTTTAAGTTGTTGTTTTATTCACCTTTCATTATATGACAGGCGTTCTTCTGGATCCCTTTCCCAACAGTCAAATGCATAGTAAACACTTTTACTAATACTTGCAAACAAACATTGCTTTGTTTGTATCTGAAAATAATTTTCAGTTCCATGAATATCATATAACTATCCCAACTTTCGAAGTTTGGGTTTCATGGAAGCAAACATATTGCACTTGACTAAAACGGAATTATAGCTTTTGGATCGAAGGATGAGAGTCACATGATCCATAGCTTTAGCGGGAGGATATGGAAAGCATGCGATAGGACAAAGTCCTTCTCGGCACTTTTGAGGACAATCCTCATATTACGTTACCAATCGTAAAGTTTTAACCAGATATTTAACAGTTATTCAATTTTAATAGGGAAGGTGGAAACGCGAGCCATTATTCTACAACTATTTTGCAAGAAACACTTAGACAGTGTTCATAATTAATTGCACTGAGAATTAAACATGTTAATTCAACAGTGCGCTCCCACTCAAATCAATATCTCTCACAATTAATTTTGAGTGATACAAGATCCGGACTTCAATTCATCGCCATAGAATCATCATCTCATAACGGGAATTTTAATCGGTAGGCCAACTTGCCGATCACATCTCTATGTGACTCTTGCTCATCTTTCGATGCGTGTGTTCCGAGCTCAGGACGATCCTGCCATGAACGTCAAGACAACCAAGTGATCTTGCTGCGAGGTCTGACCTCACCCGCCTCACACTTCTCTAATCGTTCGTACCCATGCATCCATGGCGCACCCCGAAAAGATAGGTGCCGTGACGGTGCTACACTTGGGGGAACACTAACTACTTGATATTTTAAGTGAGAGATCACCCTAATAAAAGCGACTACCGCGCAATCAAGAAGGGTGCATCATAAGGGATAAACATCTCAGGCAATTCATAATAGCATGATATGGTATAGCCCTTTCTGACGGAGAAGTATTTCATTTCTTCGTCTTCGGCATTCGTGTCGGTGGTCACCTTCACGAAGATTGCCACCACCTTGTCGATGCACCAGATAATATTGCTATCTCTATAGCTAACAAAATAATGCATTACAACAAGGTTGACACGCAGGTCATTAAAATGCAATCATATGGCTCCAGCCATCATGCCGAATCATGACACGCAGGTCATGTTAATCAAATTACATCATATAGTCATCTCATACATAATCGAATTAGTATGAGCACTGCTATACCACATCACATGCACATCCTGCAAAACCAAGTTAGACGCCTCTAATAGGTTTATGCAAAATTTTATTTTACGTGGCTTCTAAGGTTTTGACTTAAACCGCAGCTACCAACGTTTTATCATCAAGTATGATTATTCAGGTTGCTAGATTAACATCTCGGGGTGTATGAAACACGGGATAATTAAATCTCGAGCCCCATACTAAACTTTGTCATACGCATGACCCCCATGCAGATCATATCTGCAATGCCCTTTCATCTGCGAATTTCATCTTTCTTTTGACTACGGCAGAACCCAAAGAACTGATAGCACTTCCATGATCAATCAGGATCACGGATTGCCAGAACTTTGTCAAATTCCACCATGCTGTCTCGAGATTGAGCAAACGCAAACTCTAGGGAAGCAACAAGAACCTCGGGTAACAGATTTCATCTGTCACCCGCATAAATAATTTTCAGCAATAGATCTCATCTACTACCTAATTATATTATGCAATACCCATACATCTCCATGTATTCTAGATCGAAACCTGCATCTACGCATAGCACGGCTCTTGATGCCACTGTAGGGGAACGCAGCAGAAAACAAAAATTTTCTGACCTACGCACCAGCCCAGGACCACTATGGAGACTGCATACATGGTTTGATCTTTTTCGTTACCGACTCGTAGCGCAGCGGGAAGTAGAGTCGATGACGATCGGCGGTGCAGATCCCCGCAGCTAGGATTTACAACCTCCCAACCGCGAGGATGTATACCCTTATCTGCTCCTCAGACAGCCCTCCGGGAGGCGGTCGAACAGCCCCCCGGACGGTGTCGCGGACAGCCCTTCGGGAGGACCTTCGAAACTTGAACGGTCACTCGGACAGCCCTTCGGGAGGACCTTCGAAACTCGGACGGTCACACGGACAGCCCTTCGGGAGGCACTCACGAACTAAGACCGAAACTACGATCTCTCTACAGAGTTGCACACATACGGTGTCATCTATCCGGCAGGGCTTCGCCGTCCAGAACTAGTTCCTGCCGGAACCCAGACAGCCTTACGGCTCTACGAAACTCTTTTCGTGGGAGGGAGAGAAGAAGCCAGATAATGCATGGCATGTGTATGAGAGCAAGGGATGAGTGTGGAGGGCTGCCCCTCCACCTCTATTTATAGGAAATCCCAAGGGGGTAGGGTAGTTTCACAAAAAACCCAAAATGCACATGAATGAAGTCCTTCCATAAGGACCTAGGAGTGAAACCAAGGAACAAGAGGGTCCCCAAGGGGGGATACCCCATGTGGCCGGCCACACCCCCATGAGGGGCCCAAAAAATGGCTCCTATCCATCCATGTCATCCCCAAGATCTTTTGGAGCAAAGCCCCAAAAGGTGGCTTTCCATAAAGTAACCATAAAGCTGATTTTCACTATTCACGACGACATTTTTCAGCGTCTGATCGAACTGAAAATATTTATGTGGGCTAAGAACATTTCCAGTACCCACTAAAATGATTTTCAACGCGTTCCGAAACAATTCCGGTTTTAGTGATTTTCATCTGCGAAACGCATCTGAAGTGGCTCCGGCAGCTCCGGAACATTTCCGGTTTTTATCTCAGAAAATTCCAAAAAGCTTCCAGAATGATTCTGGCATCCTCCAAGAATTATCAGGCATGTGCCCAAACCAATTTTACTTAATGGTGTATCCCGAAACAACTTTTCGGTATCATCGAAACTTATCCGATGACCTCTCTCTGCGGTACGATTCCGCTGTCCGAAACTTTTCGGTGTCCGAAACTTTTTCGGTGATTTTCTCTCAGACTCCCTGTCTAGTATTCAGCAGATAGATGACCCTTAAGCGTGTGACCCTATAGGTTCGGTGAAGTATAGACATGACCCGGAACCCCTTCCGATCAATGATCAACATCGGAGCCGTGGACACCCATATTGACCCCTATACCCACACGAATAAATATTCGAGTGAACCTCCAGTTGCCGTGTGCTATTCCTGTTGCTTCGCGATATGTTACAAATACCTGAGGTGAGACATGTTGGCATTCCCGTGGATCAACAACTTGTCCACTATGCTAGTTACCTCGTTACCGGTATTGTTCTCTTTTCTCGTTATCGTGTTCCGGCATCCCCGTGATCAAATCACAAAGTGTCTGGCCAGACGATGATGGATACCGTAACACCGAGAGGGCCCAGAGATATCTCTCCATCGTCGGAGGAGCAAATCCCAATCTTGAGCTATCAAGTTACTTGACACACTTTTCCATGAACCCGTAAGCCGCCGTAATAGCCACCCATTTACGGATGACGTTTAACAAACCCCAAAGTTCATGAAGCAAGCATGAAGAAACTCGATACTCTCATGGTCTAAGGAATCATGCAAACGTTAACCATCTCTGTGTTATGTACCAATAAACTTGTGACGAATGAATCTCATAGCATAACATCATGCCGGGTCGATTCAACACAAATGTTCTCTTAACATTATGCCCTCAAGGTTGCTGACATAGACATGCCCATGATCAGGAAAACATAACCATCATGCAACACTTGAGCTAGTCTTAGAGGCCAGACTAGGAATACATTTTACCGTTTATTATTCCACACGTGCATATGAGTCTTCCTCCGAGCCTCGTGGTTATTGCAGACTCGAGAACCATAGCAGTTGTAGCATGGAACATAAACATAATTATGAACTCGGAGATAAACAATATCATTTATTATTGCCTCTAGGGCATATCTCCTACATTTATAGACAACTAAGCAGCCACGATAGGTAATTTGGGATAATGTTCGCAAATTAATAGGTGCACGTAGTGCAGTGAAGTTGCTTGCATGTAGCACTACCTCATGTTTCGCGTGATTTTTCTCATTCTTTTTACACAAACCAACCTAATTGGTAGTCCTACTAAGCAAAAAAGAAGGAGCTACTTCCCTATAGTGCTACTTAGAGGTGAAACTAATCATTGTTGGTCATGGTAACTAATTTAGAAGGACTCCCGACTCATAGGTAGTCATATTAGGCAATAAAAAGGAGTTGCTCTCCTATAGCACTAAAGTTGCCTCTATAGCATCCAAAGTTGATCTAAAATAAACTTTGTCGAAACCTACCCATATGGGATCTAGTTTTGAAGAGCTCGTCAAGAGAAACCCAGCGGTGAAAGCGGATCTTCATTCGGATGCTTGAATCAAAAGTTATAGCTTTTTAAATTTTTTGAAACCCGAAAATTAATGCACGTGGGCTCTTGACTGAGGCAACGTGAGGTTGAAGGCTCATGTACTTTCCTTTTTTGACAGAGTAGGATGACATGGCACATAGGTTTCCTAATATAGAGGGTATGCTCGGGCACTCCATCTAGCGCCTGCATGCTGCCTATCCACGTCCAATAAATAGAGGAAAAAAGAAGTGCAATTCATTCTCCATTTGGCTGCACCTATAACATTCCTTGTTTATATGAATTGAGAATTTACCCGTTCTCATGCCTGTGGGAAGAGCTTTCCTTAGAGCATCTCTAGCAGACCCCGCATAAGTGGTCAAACCCGCAAAATGTTTGCGTTTTACAGTTTTGGGCGAAAAAAGTGTCCAGAACAGAAACCGTAAAAGTGGTCCAACCCGTAAAATTTTTAAGGGCCACTGTCAGTGTCAAAACTGGCAGATCTCGGGTAGGGGGTCCCAAGCTGTGGATCATAAATCGATGGGTAACAGGAGACAGGGGACACAATGTTTACCCAGGTTCGGGCCCTCTCTATGGAGGTAATACCCTACTTCCTGCTTGTTTGATCTTGATGAATATAGAGATTACAAGAGTTGATCTACCTCGAGATCATATGTTGTGGTCTAAACCCTAGAGGTATGATGAGTAATGTCATAATGATCTATCGACTAGCCTGGTCCCGGCTTATATAATGTACCAGAGGCATAGGATAACAAGAGTCCTAGCCGAATACGTTAGTGGAGAGGAGTCCTTGTCTTGATCACCAAGTCTTGTGGAATCTTCCTCACGCATGTCATCGGCTGTCCGAACTGGCCCATGAGTATACGGCCATGGGGGTCCTCGGCCCAATCTAACTGATCGGGAGGCGACGTGGTGAGTACCCCCTAGTCCAGGACACCGTCAGTAGCCCCCCGAACCGGTCTTCAAGTTGGGGACGCTCCTCGATTCTTCCGAACTGTTCATCATCTCCGGTCGTCGGTCTTGAAAACTGGTTCAACAAATCTTCTTATCTTCGATCTTGAGGATCGCCGAAGTAAATCCGAAGGGTTTATATGTCGGGTATCCGAGGAGCCCCTTTAAGTTATCGGCTTTTATCAATTCCTTGTTATTTTTACGCCCACCTCGGGTTTGAAGTTGTTCCCGGGCGGCGGTGTCCTCTTGCATCCGAGCTCCAACGCCGGACTGCATTTCGAGGTATCTTTTGCAGCCGAGCACCAACGCCGGACTGTATCCGAGCTCCAACGCCGGACTGTATACGAGGTGTCATAGATCACCTTGGCTTGAAGAAGTTTGAAGGAAGTTAGCCGAGCTTAATGCCGGAAATGCCCTCTATAGAGCCAGCCACTTGCATCCGAGCTTTATGCCGGACTGCTTCCGAGGTGATGCACCACCTCGGGCTTGGGCTGATTGTTTACGGATTTTATTTCCGATGCGTGTAAATTTATTTGCTGTCAACATGTATTGCCAGCAGCCCTCAAGGTGTCTGTTGGCCTAAAATCCGAGATGCACCTGAAGGAAAATATGAAACCGCTGATCCTAGTAGCTTCTGAGACTCAGGTCGTGAAATCGGCCTGAGGATCAACTCCTAGCTCGGCAGCATACATAGGAATAGAAATGCAGTGTAATATATTAGAGGTAATAGTGATCGGCGGACGGGCCCCTGAGAGAGGGTCGTGAGAAGTCGCCGTGATATATCAGCTTGATGCCGGATAATTCCCATATGGCACTTATTGTCGTCCGAAGACGTACTTGTCATAGTTCGGTTATGCCGAACACATGAGCACTTTGAATTTTCTGCATTGAATAGGCAATGCAGTAGCCCCCGAGCCACTGGTCGGGTGGCAACACCAGATCAGGGGATCGATGTGCCCCTTTAATATTTGTAAATAATGAGCGCAAAGCCCATAGCCCCCGAGCCTTAATGTGGGCACGGGTGGCCGAATTAAGGATCGAAGTCCGTTTGACAGAAAATTTTGTTGTGTTTAACACAAACTTCTCGGAAAGAGAATAAAGATCTCTTAAAAGAGCTTAGAGCTGGTCGAAATCCGAGCTTGCCAAGGTAGGCCCCAAGGGGTTTAAAAGATGGAATGCAGTAAATGGATTTTACTCGCAATTTTTATGTGTAATGATTCTATGTATCCAAGTACTTTACATCATTAATGCTCAGATCCGCATTGTACAAAACTTTGTTGACCGACCATCGGCTTCAACCTCCTCGGCCAGTAGCTGGGGAGTGTTTGTCCTACTTTATAAAGCTTTTACAAGGGCAAAGTTTTACGGCAAACAAGTCAATCCGGTCATACGGTTTTATAAACAAAGGTACACGGAGAGATACGTTATATTACGTTTTAACGTAAGAAACATCTTCCAAAGAAAATAATCCCGCTATCGGTTCCTTTCTTTGGGTCGTCATGCTTATCATGATCATGAAAACTCACCTCCGATCAATGTGGGAGGAAAATATTGAGTGTTTAGTTCGGCGAAAGTTCCCGAACTCTACGGTATTAATGAACCAAATTTTTTACTTCCGTCGTTGCCTACCAATGTGATCCTTTAACATTGCTAGCTTTCGGCTTCACCCAGTCTGAGGTACTAACTCGGATGACCCGGTAGTAACAATCACAGAGGTGCTCCCTTTACCACCTAGCCGAACAATCGGGAACGCAGGGTAAGCACAGGAGCCAGGCAACCCAGCTTGGCCAAAATCTTAAGTCAAATTGATGCATATGTATGGCTTTATAACAATGATTACGGAAGGCAACCCTTGTATATTAAATACAAATGACGATGAAATGTTTATTTTGACTCCGTTGCGACCGTTTATTAGTTGAAAGTGGCCCATCGTCGGCTTCTACCCCTTTGTAGATACTACGCAGGGTGTCTCTGCAATAACAAGACAACCCTTAGCCGACGTCTCGGTGCCCGAAGGCGGTTGTGTTGGCGGAAACGAGGCAATCAAATATGCGGGCCTTATAACTTTCGCTTAGTCATAGGAGCTTTAAACTAGGGAAGCTAGCTATGAGCCCCCGGTTAGTGTTCGGCGACAACCGAGGTCAAGCCGTAAACACTTCGGCCAATGTTATGAACGACCCGTCATTTAACATAGTCATCGGATCGCTGACCAGTTTACGCTTATCGTGACAGTCAGTTTTCGGCTTTCTCCACTGAGGTGCTTAACCATGCGAGCTGGAAGCACAATCGCAGTGGTTCTCCCTTTGCACACCTAGCCGAATCAAAGCGGAACGTAGGAGGCAAGCACAGGAGCCGGGCAACCCAACTATTGACCGAAGACACAATTCGAAACCAATGCATATATAGCAATATCCGAGAATGTTTTTGCCGAATCTCTAAAGGTGACCGGCGTTGCACTGCGAGACTTATGCTGGAAACACACAAATAGTTTAAAAGTGCCATAGGCTTGGAAAACCAAAAAAACTTCATTAAAAACTTGACGTCCGAACTAGATCAAGTGTTCGGTGCAAATCCGAAAATTGGTCTTATTTTTTTTTGTTTCTGTCGTGCATTAATATGACACATCCGATCTCAAGACTTCAAGCGGGTCAGCCGACGGCTTCAACCTCCGTATCCCGAAGGCGGAGTGCTTCTCCGAGGCTAGTTTAGCAAACTAAACTCGAGCGGGTGTAGAGAGAAGCAAGGCTATCCGGCTATTGACCACACACTTGCGTCGAGAAAGGAGTGATAGAAAAAGACTTTGCAATGACTAAGAAGAAAAACAACCCATACAAATTTAAGAGCCCCCAAGTGACTTGGGTAAAAGAATTTTATGTATAATGATTGTATGTACTGAAGTACTTATATCATATCTGTGTTCAACCGAACTTTAAACGCGTCTTAACCGACCGTCGGCTTCTCCCTCTTCGGCCAAGGGCCGAAAAGTGTTATGTACTCCACCTGTCGAGGATATCGACGGTGTTTCCGATAACCAGGCAATCAGGCCATAAGGCTGTAATAGACAAAGCGCGCTCAGGGAACTTATGCCATATTACTGACGAAGTGTAAGAAGCATCTTCGAAGAAAATAGTACCTCCACCGATACCTTTCTTCGGTTGCTCATTGTTACTATGAGACTTGTGCAATAGATTTTTCGTACTCATGAGTTCCGTTGTGTGCCGACCATGATTGAAAATAATAAGAGCGCTAGCTTTCGGCTTCACCCAGTCTGAGGTCCGAGCTCGGATGACCCGATCGTGACAATCGCAGAGGTGCTCCCTTTATTCCCTAGCCGAACAATCGGGAACGTAGGGGTAAGCACAGGAGCCAGGCAACCCAGCTTGCGGAACACTTAAGTCAACATGGTGCATACTGTGGCGTAATACACGAACAAGGAACGAAGCCATACAAGTATAATCATATGCAAGAGAAAAGGCTTCATAAAGGAAGCCCCCCAAGTAAACGGGGTACTTGAATTTGCTTGCAACAAACAAGGTTTTGATAAAGAAAGTTTTTCGCAATGACTTTTTGCCAAAAAATTATAACGCTTTGGTCGAACCGAACAAAATTTAAAGTTGAAAATTCTGAGCATAAAAGCGACTTAGCTGGTTAATGTGCTCGGTGTCGGTGCACGGCCCGAGCTTACGGCGGGACAAGGTCCCAGCCCCCAAGCCGGTCCAGAGGTGGCGGAGCGAAGAGCTCGGCACTCCGAAGTGGGGACATAGCACGGCCAATGCAGGCCGGCAGTGTGACACCGAAGTCCCCGGCGTGGGTTAATGAAGTGATGACGAAGCCCTCGGTCCAGCCGAGGTTGACGTGGTACGTTGGTACGCCGAGGTGACAGCGCTGCTCGACCCGGATCCTTTAACTGTGCACAGAAAATAGTGCAAGCCAGAGATAATAGGAATAATAATAAATTAAAAAAGATTGTTGCATAATTAATAATTTATGCAAAGTGAGTAATAAAAGAAATATGGCCCGTGTGCCGAACACTTCGATGAGGTAGAGCTCTCTCAGCGATTCCGAAGTCCCCGAGGCAACCGAACATGTCGGTATGGCGATTCGTCCAACAAGGTGACCACGCGAGCCGATTTATGCTGATTGGGACAACGACGTCGGCTTGCCGAAGTGACCGCATGACGCAGTCGAAGTCGATTACCTACACACATAAGGTAGTGCGGTCCAAAAAGGATAATTGCTTTTCACAAAAATAATTTATTTAAAGAGATGTGGCCTGGCGCTGAAGTCAATGTCGATGCAGGGCGTCGGCGTGACGCGGTGAAGGCGTGGCAAAGCCTGAATTCACAGGCCAGTCCGAGTTCCAGATGCGGCATTCGCCGAACTGTATACGGAAACTGACCGAACCACCACGCGACCGTCGTTAATGCGGCCACCATTTGATAGACCTGTGTACAGATGATGAAACAACCAGAGTAATAATTCCTTGGAAAAAATAAACCCAAGCAAGAAAAAAATACTAGGATTAATAGCACCTGGTTTATCTGTTGTAGCAATCTGAAGAAAGGTTACTCCCAAAATTGGGACTCGATCCACACACCCATTGCCTGATGGGCGATGAAGCAACGGCATGGCGATGCTGGCAAAGGTGGGCTCGCCGAGGCAAAGCCCCCGGTCTAGCTAACGTGACGAAGCTGGTCGGCTGGTGACACTGAAGTCACGGGAGTATGTTGATGAAGAAATAGCAAAGACCCCGGTCTAGCCGAGATGACGGAGCGGGTCGGTAAGGAGACGTTGCAGCTGCCATGTCAGCTGAGGTGTTGAAGCAGTTCGGCGTGATGGACGTCGGCTTGAAGAAGCAACAGTGCGGCCATGCCGACGCTGGTCATAACTTGTGACGCGGTCAATGCCAGATTGATGAAGTGACCAAGCGGCGATGTCGGCGCGCCTGACCCGTGCAATCCGTGGGGTGATGGTGTTGGTGATGATTTATCCTTCGCGATGCCGAACTCTTGTTCGGCTTGCCGAGCTGATGATCCGATAAGATTAGGCTCGGCCCGATGAAGCGACGATCTGTCTAGCGCAGGTCGGCAGACGTGGAGCAATGTTACCGGACTGGTGTGACACCCGCGCGATGGTGAAGAGTGCCTCAAAGAAGGCTTAAAATTTTATGGGCACGTGTTAAAAACAACGCACAATATCATAGAAGAAAATTCCTTTAAAAAGGTTGTCCAATATCACGTTCATAAAGAAACATGAATTCTGGTTGGATCCGTATTCGCGCAGAAAACAAATCCGAAAAGTGATGCACTAATCGGAAGGTTCTCGGAGTTTGGACGGTCGGATCGAGCTGAAATTTTGAGGGGCGGTAGATATAGTAATTCCGCAGCCGATCAACGGTTGGATATTCCAAAGGACGTCCGAGCTAGGTGCTGGAGACCACGCCCTAAACTTGTCCAGATTCCCATTAAGATTTGACAGGGCTCCGGTATATCATAGATTGTCGGAGATTCCTCCATCGGAACTCGACGAAATTTTGCATGGTTGTTGTAGACCCAATTCCGCACAATTCCACCAAAGTAATCGTCAAAGCGATGCTCGAGGAGGTGGTGGCAGCGGATACAAGTTCGCTGTTAAGAAAAACAACATGGTTGCCCGAGGACAATGTTGACGTTGAGCCCCCGAGCTCCATGGATGATTCCTCCATGATCTTGATAGAGATCGGAGTTGATGTTGATGAAGGCCCCTGTCCGAACATGATGATCGGAGATGGAGCACGGTCCTCGGTCGAGCCAAGGTGACCAGTCGAGCCGGCAACGAAGATGCCGGCGTCGCAGTTGATCTGCGGGCGAACCATTGATCCTTTGCCGGTCACACAGCGGAACTCTCAATGAAAGCACCATTGTCGGTGTCAAAACCAGTAGATCTCGGGTAGGGGGTCCCAAGCTGTGGATCATGAATCGATGGGTAACAGGAGACAGGGGACACAATGTTTACCCAGGTTCGGGCCCTCTCTATGGAGGTAATACCCTATTTCCTGCTTGGTTGATCTTGATGAATATAGAGATTACAAGAGTTGATCTACCTCGAGATAATATGTTGTGGTCTAAACCCTAGAGGTATGATGAGTAATGTCATAATGATCTATCGACTAGCCTGGCCCCGGCTTATATAATGTACCAGAGGCCTAGGATAACAAGAGTCCTAGCCGAATACGTTAGTGGAGAGGAGTCCTTGTCTTGATCACCAAGTCTTGTGGAATCTTCCTCACGCATGTCATCGGCTGTTCGAACTGGCCCATGAGTATACGGCCATGGGGGTCCTCGGCCCAATCTAACTGATCGGGAGACGACGTGGTGAGTACCCCCTAGTCCAGGACACCGTCAGCCACCGCAAATGCACACCTGAAACCCTTATCTTTGGAGGTTGGAAGGCCGAATCTAGGGGGCCCCGTATACCGGTCAAACCTCGTCGGAGCAAACACGCCGCCGCGGAGTTTGCCGGAATCCGCCCTAAACTCGCCGGAATTCATCACCGCACATCGGAAAAGGCCGCTAGACGCCGCAATAGATTGCCGCCGGTTCGAATTGGACGAGCTCGACATCGTCGTGGCCTCCCATGACCTCAGCCTGGCCGCCGGAATCTTCCAGATGTGGCAGGCAAAGGGGCACGGCTCGCCTGGTAATAGAGCAAGGCGCGGACGACGGAGGCAACGAGGCATGGCCGACAAGGCTGGGCGCGGACGACGGAGGCGACGGGGCGTGGACGGCGAGGCTGGGCGCGACCGGCGCGGTGATGGGGCGCGACCGGCAGGGACGGGGCGCGACCGATGGGCGATGGGGCGTGGCCGACGGGCGATGGGGCATGTCCTGCGGGCGACGGGCCGCGGCCGGCGCGGCCGGCTGGAGGAAGGGGCGACAACGGCCAGACTGGAGGAAGGAGCTCTTTATTCCAGTTTTACAGTATTTGTTCGGCCGCGCTAGTTTTTGACCCGCAAACGCGATCTTCGTGAAACTGCAAACGCGTTTTGTGGGTCAAGTTTTTGCGGGGTCTGCTAGAGTTGCTCTTAGTAGCCTCCAAACAAATGTTTGAACTCTTGGTGGCATCTTTTGTTCTTCTAGACATGTTTAAGCAAATTCTTAGTTGTAAAAGAAATCTGCCTGGATCAGTAGTTTTGAGTATTATGGATGTCCCGCATATTCTTAAACTAATCAACGATTGGCCTTCTTTTACGTAGAAAATTTCCATGTGGAATCAACTTGTGTAGATTTTTTGTGCTATTTTTCCTGCATTTCGAGTACAACTCAATCGTTCCTCTAGAATATTTCTGTTTTTACACTTTGTCGTCGTTTTGTCCCAATTACAGTTTCCTTCCTTTTGACTTGAATGTTGCCTACCAATGCTAGTATTCTCTCTATTCCAAGCATACCCCGATATTGGCCGGACGTGTGGTCTGGGAGCACCCCGGTCAAATGATTCGTTCGGTATTGGGTGGCATCGACCGAACGACCTCGCGCGAACGGCCTCCCCCAAGGGCCCAATTTATGCTATTATTAAAAAAGCCCAGTTGAAGCTATGACTAATAAAAGCCTAGTTTTTTGGTGACTAACAAAGCCTGCTTTTGCCATGCTATGAAACAGTGCCATGGTTTAAAAAAATGGAAAAATAAATTTGACATGTAAGTGATACGTTCATTTTGCATCATGTTTTCTTACTATTATTTATGATGTTTTTATCTATAATAATGTTTTTTTGGGTAATTCTAATGCATTTTCTCTCATAATATGCAAGGTATACACAAAGAGGGAGAATTCCGGCAGCTGGAAATCTGGACCTGGAAAAGCTACGCCAGGCTACGTGTTCTACACAACTCCAAATGAGCTGAAACTTCACGGAGATTTTTATGGAATATTTGAGGAATATTGGAGCAAATAACTATCAGAGGGGGCCCATCAGGTGGGCACAACCCACCTGGGCGCGCTAGGGAGCCCAGGCGCGCCCTGGTGGGTTGTGCTCACCCAGGCCCACCTCCGGTGGCCATCTTGTGACGCTCGGATAATTAGGCTACAGTAAACCTACGCTAATGATGCCACGTCACCTCTGTTACTGTTGCTAACCTCGCGTTAGCTCAAAACGTTTCAAAATCAAATTTGAATTTTAGGCAAACATTAAAAGTTTTCAAACATAAAGGCTAAAATGTTCTAGAGGTGACAAATATTGCATAGTTAATTATGGTGGAGAATCCACATATTTATAAAATATTTAAGTGCATTAAAATGTTTTAACCTGTAGTGAAAACAATTCAAGAAATGCCTAATTTTTATAAGATATTAAAACTATTTTATTATGGTCTAGGAATTAATCTGATAGTAGTTTATTTATAAATACAAATTTAGATACTAGTGGTAATTTTTATAAAACTAAAAATAAAAGAAAAGAAATAAAACAAAAGACAAAAAAAAATGGGGGGAAAAGGGGACCCTTCTCCCCCTCGGCCCAATTGGGCCTTGGCCTAGTCAGGCCGGCCCAGCCGCCCCTCCATAACCCCCCTCACCCATAGCCCTAGCTACAAGTCGCCCCACTCCCCTCCCCACGATCCCCACGCCTCTCTCTCCCTCGATCCACATCTCCCCTCCCCTGCCCCCCGATTGGATCGGAGGGATCGACCCGCCGCCGCCGCCGAAACAACGGCGCCATCGCCTCCCCGCCGCTGGACCCCGCCGTCACCGGAGCACCGCCGCCGCTCGGAAACCTCGTCGCCTCCTTCCCTGCGTCGCCTCGTTGCCGACCCCCTCCTCGACTCCTCGCCGGACTCCTTCGACGCCATCCTCTCCGTCGTCGCCTCGTCCCCGTCTTCCTCCTCAACGGCTCCAGCGAGCCTCGCCGCCCCAGATCCCCTGCAACGGGGGTGAGCAACGACCCCCCCTCTTCTTTCCCCGCTCGTCCGGTCGCCGCCCACGGCCGTCCCACTCCGACCATGACCGAGCCCCGCCTAGCTGCACCTCGCCACTGTCGCTGCCGAGCGAGGCCGCCGTCGCCTCGGGCCCCTGCTCGCCGTGCCCGACCTCCCTCCTCGGCGTCCAAAGCGCCGCTCCAGCGTCGTCCTCGCGCTCGCTGTGGCCTCCTTCCCCCACGCGCAGGCGACGCCCCACGCCCATGGCCACCTCTGGCGCTCCGGCGCCCGCGCCCTGCTCCTCCCCTTTTGCCCTGCCGTGGCCTCGCCGCTGCCACGCCGGCGAACCCTCCCCCCTTGCTGTGGCCCCAACTGGCTGCGTCCAGTGCGGGCGCCCGCAATCGCACGCCCCTGCGCCCGTTTCGCCCGCCCACTAAGGCCTATGGCCTATGACAAACGGGGCCCATGCCCAGATCGATTAAAAAAAGGAGATTAAAAATAGATAAGTAAATAAAAATGGTAACTAATGAATTAATTAATTAAATTAAATTAATTAACTTAATTAATCATGTTTAATTAGACTAATTAAACATTAGTTACTTATTTAGCTAAATTAAACTAGTTAATAGGTTAATTAGGTTATTGTACCTATGCCACGCGGGACCCACTTACACTATTCATGTGTTGACCAGTCAACCTTTGACCGGGTCAACCCAGCCCCACTGGCCCCACTGTCATACTCACATGCTAGGGTAGAACTAGGTGACAACAGTATATTCTGTTTTTAATTCGAATTAATATAAAACCAAAAATTCCAGAAATTGTTTAAATCTTTGAAAATTCATATAAAATAAACCGTAGCTCAGATGGAAAAACTTTATACATGAAAGTTGCTCAGAACGACGAGACGAATCCGAATACGCAGTCCGTTCGTCCGCCACGCGTCCCTAGCATAGTGAACCTGCAACATTTCACCTCCGGTTCATCTGTCCGAAAACGTGAAACACCGGGGATACTTTCCCGGATGTTTCCCCCCTTCACCGGTATCACCTCATACCGCGTTAGAATACGTCTAGCTCTGCCTGTTGTCCTGTTATGCACTTGCTTGCTATGTATTTACTGTTTCTCCCCCCTCTTGTCTTCGGTAGACCCAGTGACGATGCTGATGCCCCTGTGGTCGACTACGTCACCGACGACCCCTCCTTCTTGTCTGAGCAACCAGGCAAGCCCCCCCCTTGATCACTAGATATCGCCTATTCTTCTCTCTACTGCTTGCATTAGAGTAGTGTAGCATGTTACTGCTTTCGTTAATCCTATTCTGCTGCATAGTCTGTCATTGTTGCTACAGTTGTTACCCTTACCTGCCATCCTACTGCTTAGTATAGGATGCTAGTGTTCCATCAGTGGCCCTACACTCTTGTCCGTCTGCCATGCTATACTACTGGGCCGTGATCACTTCGGGAGGTGATCACGGGTATATACTATATACTTTATATACATGACACATGTGGTGACTAAAGTCGGGTCGGCTCGTTGAGTACCCGCAAGTGATTCTGATGAGGGGGCTGAAAGGACAGGTGGCTCCATCCCGGTAGAGGTGGGCCTGGGTTCCTGACGGCCCCCGACTGTTACTTTATGGCGGAGCGACAGGGCAGGTTGAGACCACCTAGGAGAGAGGTGGGCCTGGCCCTGGTCGGCGTTCGCGGATACTTAACACGCTTAACGAGATCTTGGTATTTGATCTCAGTCTGGCCATTTGGTTTATACGCACTAACCAACTACGCGGAAACAGTTATGGGCACTCGACGTCATGGTATCAGCCGAAGCTCTTCTTGACGTCAGCGACGGAGCGGCGCGCGCCGGATTGGACTGGAACGCCTGCTAGGCTAGGTCTGCTTCCGGCCGCGTACGCAACATGGAGGTGTGCAATGGGCGATGGGCCCAGACCCCTGCGCGCATAGGGTTTAGACCGGCGTGTTGACCTCTCTGTTGAGCCTAGGTGGGGCTGCGACGTGTTGATCTTCCGCGGCCGGGCATGACCCAGAAAAGTGTGTCCGGCCAAATGTGATCGAGCGTGTTGGGTTATGTGGTGCACCCCTGCAGGGTAGTTTATCTATTCGAATAGCCGTGTCCCTCGGTAAAAGGACGACCCGGAGTTGTACCTTGACCTTATGACAACTAGAACCGGATACTTAATAAAATACACCCTTCCAAGTGCCAAGTACAACCCGGTGATCGCTCTCTAACAGGGCGACGAGGAGGGGATCGCCGGGTAGGATTATGCTATGCGATGCTACTTGGTGATCTTACCATCTACTCTCTTCTACATGCTGCAAGATGGAGGTGGCCAGAAGCGTAGTCTTCGACAGGATTAGCTATCCCCCTCTTATTCTGGCATTCTGCAGTTCAGTACACCGATATGGCCCTTTACACTTATACCCATGCATATGTAGTGTAGTTCCTTGCTTGCGAGTACTTTGGATGAGTACTCACGGTTGCTTTTCTCCCTCTTTTCCCCTCTCTATACCTGGTTGTCGCAACCAGATGCTGGAGTCCAGGAGCTAGAGATCCCGAGGATGATTCTACATGGAGTTCGGCTTCGAGGAGTAGTTAGGAGGTCCCAGGCAGGAGGCCTTGCCTTTTCGATCGTTTCTACTTTTGTGCTAGCCTTCTTAAGGCAAACTTGTTTAACTTATGTCTGTACTCCGATATTGTTGCTTCCGCTGACTCGTCTATGACCGAGCACTTGTATTCGAGCCCTCGAGGCCCCTGGCTTGTATTATGATGCTTGTATGACTTATTTATGTTGTAGAGTTGTGTTGTGATATCTTCCCGTGAGTCCCTGATCTTGATCGTACACATTTGCGTGCATGATTAGTGTACGGTCAAATCGGGGGCGTCACAAGTTGGTATCAGAGCCGACTGCCTGTAGGGATCCCCCTTTCCAACTCCTTGGCCGAAGTCGAGTATAGTCATTGTAAAACTTTTACTAACATGGTTGTGTGGCTTACGGGCCCACGTCGCCATTGGGTGGTATTAGGATCTTTTACTCCTTGTCTATAGTCCGGGGCTCTGATCTCTCTTCTATTCGGGTTAAGTGAATTTTGCTAAATCTAACATTAGGATCTCGTTATCACTTTCACCCGGAGATCCCCTTATTACTGATGATCGTCCGCTGCCCGTGAAGACCCTGAAGATACTCCCCGCTGATAACCCAAGAACTTGTGTTCATCGCTTTTGCAATTCCCTTTCATCGATAAACTCCTATGGATAACCACGTATACTCGCCATTCATACAATGTTTCCCAGCTGATATTGTTATTACAAGATACCCCGAAATTCTCTCTGTTGTTCCGAGAATCCTTTGAGCTTACTGCCTTGCTGTTCTTTGTCACCTGAATACCCCTACGGATAATTCTCGCACTTACCGAGTATCCGCTCATCCCCAGTTGATTCAAGTATTCCACAATAGTCTTCAAAATACTATTCGATCTTCCAAAAATCCTCAGGAGCCTATTGTTCTTGAAATTCTTGTTTGCTTGCATTATGGTTAATCCCATAAGTCTCGTAATCTTATTGGCATCTCTTGTCATTATCATTTTGAGTCCGTTGATTCAACTTGTTGCGAATGCTCGCAATCCCCAATCATATCCTAGAATTCATTCTTCCGGCTCAGACGTCATTTTAAACGTGAGCTGGATCTCGACCTATCAAATTGCCATCGATTGTACCCCTAAGCCTACTCAACTTATCCATCCTTGATCAGAGCGTTGCTTCTGACCCCCTGATTTGGAAATCATAATTCTTTTGCATTTGAACTTTGAGTTAGTCAGTTGTTTCTATAATCAGATCTCCTTGCATTCTTTTTTCCTTTGGTTGAGTACCGATGCTCACATCAGATCCCTTGTGGACCATCGGTTCCTTTGTTGGATTTTATCCGACAGTGTCCTTCATATTGAATAACCTCGTGAGCCTTTCCATGGGTATATAATGCCTTTGGTAAATTGTATCATCTGCTTTTGAACAATGCTCTTCTTTCGAGCTTGTAATATTTACTCCGAAGTTTGTGGTATATGTTCCTAAGATGCCTTGATGGGTTGAACCTATGCCTTCCTTAATCTGTGTGAACCCGAAAGTTTTCCAAGGTTCATACTCCTTTGGTAATTCACCAGGTAGGTCTTCGCACTCAAATTATTTTTAATAGAGCAGTGAATGAAAGGTTATGCATTGCAGAAGTGGGAGTCGACCTTGAACTTTGCGTTCATGCCCATGGACACGATGTAGATCTTATCATTAAAGCTTTTCTTAAATTAATTATTCCCTTGGTATAAGTTCATCTTATATCTAGGATCTGGCCTTTTGCAATCGTGGTTCCGATCATGTTCTCCTTTAAATACCATTTCTCGTGCAAGTTTAAGTTTAAGCACTTGTCTTCTTCAGAGCAATACCCTAGTCCAACCTCTACTTTGATCTGTCGTCGAGCATTACCCCCCTGGTATCTCGAGATTATCATGGAACTGCATAACCTCTTATGAGTTCTTCATCAAGTATTACTTTCTCACTGATTCCAATTTTTCACGGGCTCTGAGTTATGAAACACTCAAAGACATCGATAACTGAACCGAGTCCGCATTACGGTTCAACAACTCTTACTAATATTCTTTACTTACGAGTTTGTACCCGATCATGTCATTCCTAGCCTGATCGGCTATATCATTATTGTGCTAATTCTTAACTGTGCTACCCGGTCCTTCTTCCCGGAACACAATTTTTGACGCTGAGCTAAGCTTGCGTTGATTTCCTTGTCTTATCATTCCACCTCGAACAACAAGCTTGGTTTCGAGTTTGTGTCGTAACTATGGTTCCAATAACCTCTTGCTTCATCATTCCTTTGACTTGATGTCGTCGATGAGCGATTATATCTTCATGAAACCTCTCGACAAATGTGTCATGATCATCATCAACATTCCGAGCTCCTCAAGGATATCAATTGAATTCATGATGAGAAATACCATCCTTGCCCTCGATGATTTGTGTTATCATCGACCACTCGATTGCCTTCCGTTCAACACAAACTTCTTCGTGTTTGGTGTTATACCTTGAGTTCCTTGCTACCCAGCATTGTTCTTCTTTACCTTGGATATTACCACCTTTTATGTCAAGAATGCCGTGGGAATTTCACCACCTCTTAAGAATTCCTGATATAGTAATACTTCTCGCCATCTCCATTCATTTCCAGGTTCACGTGTTGATTCTAACCGGGATACCAACATGTGAACTGTGTTGTTTGGATTCTGCCCTTCTAGCAACCCTATTCCTTTGAAGTTAATGGTCGGCCGTTCATTCTTAGACTATTGATTATTGAATCACCATTCCGACGTTGGTCGTGCAACCCAGCCCATATTTCGGGTGCACCTTTCAACCAATGTTTAATTGTGTATGTTTTCCTCGAGCATACATCATTATAGCATTTACACTGACTAATGTTATCTCCTTGTTCAAATAATAGTGGAAACCCATCTTTTGGAAGTCTCGATGAATTGTCGCTGAGTTCATCAGCTACCACCTTTTCCCCTTCATTGGTTTAATGATGAGCTTTTGTTTCGGAACCCGCTTTCGTAGCATTTTCCCGAGAATCTTACAATGTCATCTCGTCAATTTGTTTTGCACCTTTTCTTCTCAGGCATCCTGAGTCTAAGGTATCCTGACACCAATCAGATCTGAATCTCGGACAGATATGATGGTTGGAACATTTTCCAAGAGTCATAACATTGGTCTTTATATAACCCGGTAAGGTGATGTCATGCCTAGCACACCTGGCCGGAGGTCCTATTGTTATAGATTCCTTTTCAGCAAGGTTATCCATTCTTCCATGAGGGAATTGTAAGACTTATTCTATAAGTTGTTCCTGATGGATCCTTTTTGTTTCCAAAGTTTGATCTTCACCTGTTGACCATGTCAATTCTATCTCGAAGCATGTCTATGGTACTCCGATTTTCACCAGGAACATTTGAAGCCCAATGCTAAATGTTTCCTGCTCAATTATCCAAACACCGTTGTATGGGTAATGTCATGAAATTTCTCTCCCCTTACCTAAAGAGTTTTCTACATTATATCCTGTCATGGATATCATGCTCTGCTTGTCCTTGGGAAGGATATACCCTTGAAATATGTGTTTAAACACATTTTCCTTTCCATTGTTCTATTTAATCTGATAATCATATTTTCCTTTCCATTGTTTTGTTTAACCTTTCTTGTAATCTGACTTAGCTGAGCAGAGATAATTCCCTGCTTAGTTGAGCACCTCGTTGTACCACTCTCTCAGTAGACCATGTTACTTTTGTTGATGACATTTCGGTAGCCACCGATGGATGAGAACTTTGCCTATTGGTCCGCCTCGTTTCAACGAGCAGGAAAATGGTTCTCTTCGTCCCTCGCCCTTGGTACCAACGTGTTGCCGACATAACTGACAGGGTACTCTCTGACATGCCTTGCTATCATGACCGTGCAAGATGTCACTGCTCCTATAAAAAACCCACATGGTGGGCCCATAACCCACAGTTCCACAGGACCGAAACCTGACTCTCCTGTACATCCCTGTTCGAAGTTATCCCTTGCGCTTCGTTTCGTATGTAAATCACGAGCCACCTTCCTAGTGATCTATTCCGGTACCAGATGAATTACTTATTCCCATTGCTCTGAACCCCCTTTCACCCTCTGTTTCAGGCAACGAACAATTGCCTATCCGTGAAGCTTATTATTGCACCTTCTTACCTTGCTCTCGATGATTTTCTTAAATTTCCACTCGAGAGTTGCCTCTATGCCATGTTCACCGGGATAGTCCCCAGGTAACTATCTTGTGTTGAGCTCCGTCCTTCCCGAGTCTTTCCCCCTACTACACCCTTTAAATCTCGGGACGAGATTTCTTGTAGTGGAGGAGAATTGTGACGCCCGGATAATTAGGCTACAGTAAACCTACGCTAATGATGCCACGTCACCTCTATTACTGTTGCTAACCTTGCGTTAGATCAAAACGTTTCAAAATCAAATTTGAATTTTAGGCAAACATTAAAAGTTTTCGAACATAAAGGCTAAAATGTTCTAGAGGTGACAAATATTGCATAGTTAATTATGGTGGAGAATCCACATATTTATAAAATATTTAAGTGCATTAAAATGATTTAACCTGTAGTGAAAACAATTAAATAAATGCCTAATTTTTATAAGATATTAAAACTATTTTATTATGGTCTAGGAATTAATCTGACAGTAGTTTATTTATAAATACAAATTTAGATACTAGTGGTAATTTTTATAAAACTAAAAATAAAAGAAAAGAAATAAAATAAAATAAAAGAGGATACTAGTGGTGATTTAACCCATGGCCACCTCTGGCGCTCCGGCGCCCGCGCCCTGCTCCTCCCCTTCTGCTCTGTCGTGGCCTCGCCGCTGCCACGCCGGCGAACCCTCCCCCCTTGCTGTGGCCCCAACTGGCTGCGTCCAGTGCGGGCGCCCGCAACCGCATGCCCCTGCGCCCGTTTCGCCCGCCCACTAAGGCCTATGGCCTATGACAAACGGGGCCCATGCCCAGATCGATTAAAAAAAGGAGATTAAAAATAGATAAGTAAATAAAAATGGTAACTAATGAATTAATTAATTAATTAACTTAATTAATCATGTTTAATTAGACTAATTAAACATTAGTTACTTATTTAGCTAAATTAAACTAGTTAATAGGTTAATTAGGTTATTGTACCTATGCCACGCGGGACCCACTTACACTATTCATGTGTTGACCAGTCAACCTTTGACCGGGTCAACCCAGCCCCACTCGCCCGACTGTCATACTCACATGCTAGGGTAGAACTAAGTGACAACAGTATATTCTGTTTTTAATTCGAATTAATATAAAACCAGAAATTCCAGAAATTGTTTAAACCTTTGAAAATTCATATAAAATAAACCGTAGCTCAGATGGAAAAACTTTATACATGAAAGTTGCTCAGAACGACGAGATGAATCCGAATATGCAGTTCGTTCGTCCGCCACGCGTCCCTAGCATAGTGAACCTGCAACATTTCACCTCCGGTTCATCTGTCCGAAAACGTGAAACACCGGGGATACTTTCCCGGATGTTTCCCCCCTTCACCGGTATCACCTCATACCGCGTTAGAACACGTCTAGCTCTGCCTGTTGTCCTGTTATGCACTTGCTTGCTATGTATTTACTGTTTCTCCCCCCTCTTGTCTTCGGTAGACCCCATGACGATGCTGATGCCCCTGTGGTCGACTACGTCACTGACGACCCCTCCTTCTTGTCTGAGCAACCAGGCAAGCCCCCCCCCTTGATCACCAGATATCGCCTATTCTTCTCTCTACTGCTTGCATTAGAGTAGTGTAACATGTTACTGCTTTCGTTAATCCTATTCTGCTGCATAGTCTGTCATTGTTGCTACAGTTGTTACCCTTACCTGCCATCCTACTGCTTAGTATAAGATGCTAGTGTTCCATCAGTGGCCCTACACTCTTGTCCGTCTGGCATGCTATACTACTGGGCCGTGATCACTTCAGGAGGTGATCACGGGTATATACTATATACTTTATATACATGACACATGTGGTGACTAAAGTCAGGTCGGCTCGTTGAGTACCCGCAAGTGATTCTGATGAGGGGGCTGAAAGGACAGGTGGCTCCATCCCGGTAGAGGTGGGCCTGGGTTCCTGACGGCCCCCGACTGTTACTTTATGGCGGAGCGACAGGGCAGGTTGAGACCACCTAGGAGAGAGGTGGGCCTGGCCCTGGTCGGCGTTCGCGGATACTTAACACGCTTAACGAGATCTTGGTATTTGATCTCAGTCTGGCCATTTGGTTTATACGCACTAACCAACTACGCGGGAACAGTTATGGGCACTCGACGTCATGGTATCAGCCGAAGCTCTTCTTGACGTCAGCGACGGAGCGGCGCGCGCCGGATTGGACTGGAACGCCTGCTAGGCTAGGTCTGCTTCCGGCCGCGTACGCAACGTGGAGGTGTGCAATGGGCGATGGGCCCAAACCCCTGCGCGCATAGGGTTTAGACCGGCGTGTTGACCTCTCTGTTGAGCCTAGGTGGGGCTGCGACGTGTTGATCTTCCGCGGCCGGGCATGACCCAGAAAAGTGTGTCCGGCCAAATGGGATCGAGCGTGTTGGGTTATGTGGTGCACCCCTGCAGGATTATGCTATGCGATGCTACTTGGTGAACTTACCATCTACTCTCTTCTACATGCTGCAAGATGGAGGTGGCCAGAAGCGTAGTCTTCGACAGGATTAGCTATCCCCCTCTTATTCTGGCATTCTGCAGTTCAGTACACCGATATGGCCCTTTACACTTATACCCATGCATATGTAGTGTAGTTCCTTGCTTGCGAGTACTTTGGATGAGTACTCACGGTTGCTTTTCTCCCTCTTTTCCCCTCTCTATACCTGGTTGTCGCAACCAGATGCTGGAGTCCAGGAGCTAGAGATCCCGAGGATGATTCTACATGGAGTTCGGCTTCGAGGAGTAGTTAGGAGGTCCCAGGCAGGAGGCCTTGCCTTTTCGATCGTTGCTACTTTTGTGCTAGCCTTCTTAAGGCAAACTTGTTTAACTTATGTCTGTACTCCGATATTGTTGCTTCCGCTGACTCGTCTATGACCGAGCACTTGTATTCGAGCCCTCGAGGCCCCTGGCTTGTATTATGATGCTTGTATGACTTATTTATGTTGTAGAGTTGTGTTGTGATATCTTCCCGTGAGTCCCTGATCTTGATCGTACACATTTGCGTGCATGATTAGTGTACAGTCAAATCGGGGGCGTCACACATCTTCTGGTATATAGGTCATTTTGACCTAGAAAAAAAATAAGGAGAGGACTTTCGGGACGGAGCGCCACCGTCTCGAGGCGGAACTTGGGCAGGAGCACTTTTGCCCTCCAGCGGAGCGATTCCGCCGGGGGAAATTCCCTCCCGGAGGGGGAAATCATCGTCATCATCATCACCAACAACTCTCCCATCTTGGGGACGGCAGTCTCCATCAACATCTTCAACATCACCATCTCATCTCAAACCCTAGTTCATCTCTTGTGTTCAATCTTGTTGCCGGAACTATAGATTGGTGCCTGTTGGGGAACGTAGTATTTCAATTTGTTTGCCTACGATAACGCAAGATCTATCTAGGAGAAGCATAACAAGGAGCGGGGAGAGTGTGTCCACGTACCCTCGTAGACCGATAGTGGAAGCATTTAGTAACGCGGTTGATGTAGTCGAACGTCTTCGCGATCCAACCGATCAAGTACCGAACGCACGGCACCTCGGCGATCTGCACATGTTCAACTCGGTGACGTCCCTCGAACTCTAGATCCAGATGAGCCCGAGGGAGAGTTTCACTAGCACGACGGTGTGGTGACGGTGATGATGAAGTTACCGACGCAGGGCTTCACCTAAGCACTACGACAATATGACCGAGGTGGAAAACTGTGGAGGGGGGCACCGCACACGGCTAAAGATCAACTTGTGTGTCTATGGGGTGCCCCCGGCCACGTATATAAAGGAGGGGAGGGAAGAGGTGGCCGGCCCTAGGAGGGCGCGCCAGGTGTGGGGAATTCTACTAGGACTCCCCAGTCCAAGTAGGATTCCCCTCCTCTTTCCTATTCCTAGTAGGAGAAGGAGGGAAGGAGGAGGAGGGGAGAAGGAAGGAGGGCCCCCCCTCCTAGTACAATTCGGACAAGCCCATGGGGGTGCGCGGCCACCTCTTGAGGCCCTTCTCTCCTTTCCCGTATGGCCCATTAAGGCCCACTACTTCCCCCGGCGAATTCCCGTAACTCTCCGGTACTCCGAAAAATATCCGAATCACTCAGAACCTTTCCGATATCCGAATATAGCCTTCCAATATATCGATCTTTACGTCTCGACCATTTCGAGACTCCTCGTCATGTCTGTGATCTCATCCGGGACTCCGAACAACCTTCGGTCATCAAATCACATAAACTCATAATACAAATCGTCATCGAACGTTAAGCGTGCGGACCTACGGGTTCGAGAACTATGTATTCATGACCGAGACACATCTTCGGTCAATGACCAATAGCGGAACCTGGATGCTCATATTGGCTCCTACATATTCTACAAAGAACTTTATCGGTCAAACCGCATAACAACATACGTTGTTCCCTTTGTCATCGGTATGTTACTTGCCCGAGATTCGATCGTCGGTATCATCATACCTAGTTCAATCTCGTTACCGGCAAGTCTCTTTACTCGTTTTGTAATGCATCATCCCACAAGCAACTCATTAGTCACATTGCTTGCAAGGCTTATAGTGATGATCATTACCGAGAGGGCCCAGAGATACCTCTCCGACAATCGGAGTGACAAATCCGAATCTCGATCTATGCCAACTCAACAAACACCATCGGAGACACCTGTAGAGCATTTTTATAATCACCCAGTTACGTTGTGACGTTGATAGCACACTAAGTGTTCCTCCGGCACTCGAGAGTTGCATAATCTCATAGTCATAGGAACATGTATAAGTCATGATGAAAGCAATAGCAATAAACTAAACGATCATAGTGCTAAGCTAACGGATGGGTCTTGTCCATCACATCATTCTCTAATGATGTGATCCCGTTCATCAAATGACAACACATGTCTATGGCTAGGAAACTTAACCATCTTTGATTAACGAGCTAGTCAAGTAGTGGCATACTAGGGACACTCTGTTTGTCTATGTATTTACACATGTACTAAGTTTTCGGTTAATACAATTCTAGCATGAATAATAAACATTTATCATGATATAAGGAAATATAAATAACAACTTTATTATTGTCTCTAGGGCATATTTCCTTCAGTCTCCCACTTGCACTAGAGTCAATAATCTAGTTCACATCTTCATCTGATTTCACACCAATAGTTCGCATCTTTATGTGATTAGCTGACATCTCCATGTGACTAATACCCAAAGGGTTTACTAGAGTCAATAATCTAGTTCACATCGCTATGTGATTAACACCCAAAGAGTGATCATGTTTTGCTTGTAAGAGAATTTTACTCAATGGGTCTGCCACATTCAGAGCCGTATGTATTTTGCAAATTTTCTATGTCTACAATGCTATGCATGGAGCTACTCTAGCTAATCGCTCCCACTTTCAATATGTATCTAGATCGAGACTTAGAGTCATCCAGATCGGTGTCAAAGCTTGCATCGACGTAACTCTTTACGACGAACTCTTTGTCACCTCCATAACCGAGAAACATTTCCTTATTCCACTAAGGATAACTTTGACCGCTGTTCCATGATCCACTCTTGGATTACTATTGTACCCTCTTGCCAAACTCATGGTGAGGTACACAATAGGACTGGTACACAGCATAGCATACTTTATAGAACCCATGAGTAAGGCATAGGGAATGACTTTTCATTCTCTTTCTATTTTCTGCCGTGGTCAGGTTTTGAGTCTTTACTCAACTTCACACCTTGCAACACAGGCAAGAACTCCTTCTTTGACTGTTCCATTTTGAACTACTTCAAAAACTTGTCAAGGTATGTACTCACTGAAAAAAATTATCAAGCGTCTTGATCTATGTCAATAGATCTTGATGCTCAATATGTAAGCAGCTTTACCGAGGTCTTTCTTTGAAAAACTCCTTTCAAACACTCCTTTATGCTTTCCAGAAAATTCTACATTATCTCTGATCAACAATATGTCATTCACATATACTTATCAGAAATTCTGTAGTGCTCCCACTCACTTTCTTGTAAATACAGGCTTCACCGCAAGTCTGTGTAAAACTAAATATGCTTTGATCAACTCATCAAAGCGTATATTCCAACTCCGAGATGCATGCACCAGTCCATAGATGGATCGCTATCAGCGTCCGTCTTCCTCTTGAAGATCCATTCGATCTTTGTAGATAGTAACACTACTATCAGCGTCCGTCTTCCTCTTGAAGATCCATTTATTCTCAATGGCTTGCCGATCATCGGGCAAGTCCACCAAAGTCCACACTTTGTTCTCATACATGGATTCTATCTCATATTTCATGGCCTCAAGCCATTTCGTGGAATCTGGGCTCATCATCGCTTCCTCATAGTTCGTAGGTTCGTCATGGTCTAGTAACATGACTTCCAGAAAGGATTACCGTACCACTCTGGTGTGGACCATACTCTGGTTGACCTACGAGGTTCGGTAGTAACTTGATCTGAAGTTTCATGATCATCATCATTAGCTTCCTCACTAATTAGTGTAGGAATCACTGGAACTGATTTCTGTGATGAAGTACTTTCCGATTCGGGAGAAGGTGCAATTACCTCATCAAGTTCTACATTCCTACCACTCACTTCTTTCGAGAGAAATTTCTTCTCTAGAAAGGATCCATTCTTAGCAACGAATATCTTGACTTCGGATCTGTGATAGAATGTGTACCCAACAGTTTCCTTTGGGTATCCTATGAAGACGCATTTCTTCGATTTGGGTTCGAGCTTATCAGGTTGAAACTTTTTCATATAAGCATCACATCCCCAAACTTTAAGAAATGACAGCTTAGGTTTCTTGCTAAACCACAGTTCATATGGTGTCGTCTCAACGGAGTTAGATGGTGCCCTATTTAGCGTGAATGCAGCTGTCTCTAATGCATAACCCCAAAACAATAGTGGTAAATCGGTAAGAGACATCATAGATCGCACCATATCTAATAAAGTATGGTTACGATGTTCGGACACACCTTTACGCTGTGGTGTTCCAGGTGGCGTGAGTTGCGAAACTATTTCACATTGTTTCAAGTGAAGACCAAAATCGTAACTCAAATATTTGCCTCCACGATCAGATCGTAGAAACTTTATTATCTTGTTACGATGATTTTCCGCTTCACTCTGAAATTCTTTGAACTTTTCAAATGTTTCAGACTTATGTTTCATCAAGTCAATATACCCATATCTACTCAAATCATCCGTGAAGGGTAGAAAATAACGATACCCGCCGCGATCCTCAACACTCATCGGACCGCATACATCAGTATGTATTATTTGCAACAACTCTGTTGCTCGCTCCATTGTTCCGAAGAACGGAGTCTTAGTCATCTTGCCCATGAGGCATGGTTCACAAGCATCAAGTGATTCCAAAAGCCCATCAACATGGAGTTTCTTCATGCGCTTTACACCAATATGACCTAAACGGCAGTGCCACAAATATGTTGCACTATCATTATCAACTTTGCATCTTTTGGCATCAATATTACGAATATGTGTATCATTACGATCGAGATTCAATAAACCATTTATATTAAGTGTATGACCATAGAAGGTTTAATTCATGTAAACAGAACAATAATTATTCTTTGACTTAAATGAATAACCGTATTGCAATAAACATGATCCAATCATATTCATGCTCAACGCAAACACCAAATAACATTTATTTTGGTCCAACACTAATCTCGAAGGTAGAGGGAGTGTGTGATGGTGATCTTATCAACCTTGGAATCATTTCCAACATACATCGTCACTTTGCCCATAACTAGTCCGTGTTCATTCTGCAACTCATGTTTTTAGTTACTACTCTTAGCAACTAAACAAGTATCAAATACTCAGGGGTTGCTATAAACACTAGTAAACTACACATCAATAACATGTATATCAAATATACTTTTGTTCACTTTGCCATCCTTCTTATTCGCCAAGTATCTAGGGCATTTCCACTTCCAGTGACCATTTCCTTTGCAGTAGAAGCACTCAGTTCCAGGCTTGGGTCTAGCTTTGAGCTTCTTCATGGGAGCAGCAACTTGCTTGCTATTCTTCTTTGAAGTTCCTCTTTCTTTCCCTTTGCCCTTTTATTGAAACTAGTGGTCTTGTTAACCATCAACACTTGATGCTATTTCTTGATTTCTACCTTCACCGATTTCAGCATCGCGAAGAGCTTGGGAATTACTTTCGTCATCCCTTGCATATTATAGTTCATAACTAAGTTCTAGTAACTTGGTGATAGTGACTAGAGAACTTTGTCAATTACTATCTTATCAGGAAGATTAACTCCCACTTGATTCAAGCAATTGTAGTACCCAGACAATCTGAGCACATGCTCACTGGTTGAGCTATTCTCCTCCATCTTGTAGGCAAAATACTTGTCAGGGGTCTCGTACCTCTCGACTCGGGCATGAGTCTGAAATACAAATTTCAGCTCTTGGAACATCTTATATGCGCTGTGTCGTTCAAAATGTTTTTGAAGTCCCGGTACTAAGCCATAAAGCATGGTGCACTAAACTATCAAGTAGTCATCATACCGAGCTTGTCAAACGTTCATAACCACTACAGGAATCAGCTACTTTGCTGTCTGCCGAGGCAGACGGCAAAGGCATGGAAGGTGGACGGCAAAGGCCTTTGCCATCTGCCGCGGATGGCAAAAGGCGTCGGCAAAGAAAGGATCGGCAAAGACCTTCTTTGCCGTCTGCTTCCCGACGCGGACGGCAAAGGAGCCTTTGCCATCAGCGGCGGACGGCAAAGAAAGTCGATGACAATAAATTCACTGTTAGTCCGTTAGGTGGCTAACGGCAGTCTTTCCCGTCCATGGCTGACGGCAAAGAGCATCAGGCCTTTGCCGTCTGCCACTGTAGGCAGATTGACCAAATGGTCAGCTGCCAGGAAACACAGGTGGTTGCCACGTGGCTTCTTTGCCGTCCGAGGCAGACGGCAAAGAGCCCATTGCCGTCGGTGGCAGACGGCAAAGAGCCCGCATTGCCTCTTTTTTTCATGTTTTTTCTTATACCCAACCATTTTCACAACAAATAGATGATACATATATCTTTTTCACATGGCAAGTTCACAGCAAACATATGAGATATCCAACACATATAATTTCATCATACATGCATAGTTCCATCAACCATACATAGCAAGTTCCACATACATGCATCCAACCATACATATTACAATAGTGTCATCCTACCATACATGCATAGTTCATCGATACAAAAGAAAAATAGTTCATCCAAACAAGCACTCCATCTATGCAAGCTTCCGTGAACAGAATGAATTCTGCAAAATGGGAAATAAGAAAGTTAGAAGAAGAAGAAGAAGAAGAAGTAGAAAATGAAGAAGAAGAAGAATATATGACATTTATGAGCTAATTTAGGTGAAATTGATCGTTTGTGAGCTAACATAGGTGAAATGGATCGTTTATGAGCTAGCCTAGGTGAAATGGATCGCTTATGTGC
Source organism: Triticum aestivum (assembly GCF_018294505.1). NCBI lineage: Eukaryota > Viridiplantae > Streptophyta > Magnoliopsida > Poales > Poaceae > Triticum > Triticum aestivum. Next base: position 112,301,606 of record NC_057805.1, on the reverse strand, counting down.
TAACTTAGGTAAAATGCATCATTTTAGAGCTAACCTAGGTAAGATGGATCATTTTGGAGCTAACCTAGGTAAGATGGGTCATTTTAGAGCTAACTTGGGTAAAATGGATCATTTTTGAGCTAAGTAAGGTAAAATGGGTCATTTTAGAGCTAACTTAGGTAAAATGAATCGTTTATGAGCTAACTAAGGTAAAATGGATCATTTTAGAACTAACTTAGGTAAAATGGATCGTTTATGAGCTAACTAAGCTAATTATGCCATTTTTGACATAAGTAAGCTAAGTACATGTCATTATTGAGCAAACCTAGTTAACTAAGCATATTAGAGCTAACTTTGGTCATTTTGGAGGAAACAAAGCTAAGTATAGATCGTTTTAGAGCTAACTTAGGTAAAATGGATGGTTTTGGAGGTCAGTAAGCTTATTAAGTCATTTTGGAGGAAATAAAGCTAAGTCTAGGTCTTTATGCATTTGTTAAGCAAAACACTAGAGAAACTTACCGTGATCATGGAGGTGTGGGAGCGGGCTGGCTCGTGCCGGTACCTGGAGAAGGATCGTGCGATGCTTGTCTGGAGTTACGCTGCACCAAAGATCATTTCCAATGTCTCGTTAGCATGATGACACTCAAATGTTAAGACTAGCAAGTAGTGTCCATTCAAATTAAACTCACCGTCGTCCTAGGAGCAATCACTGGCATCGGCGGAGCGGTCTGACCGGACTTCTCGCACACAGACTGCACATTTGGTTTTGACGACTCAGTCATACTAGTTAGTAATGAGACAAACACTACATGAATGTTTTGGCTAATCAGCAGAAGAAACTTACCACAAGGAGCTCGTACATTGCCCTTGCCTGCATGTCATTCCGTGCCCTCTCCTCCTCCAACATCTTTGTCGTCCTCTCCTCCAACTCCCGCTGCCTCTCCGCCGCCTCCGACAGAAGTTTCTCCGTTCTATCTCTCTCACTCTGTATAGCAGCCTGCAACACCACTCCTCGTTAGCATTTGTAATCATTGATGGAAGCGCACACAATGTAATGGAGAAAGATAGCTGAGTACGTATAACTAACCTTGAAGGCGAGTTGGACTGGCCGTTCACGAGGCCTTATCTCAGGAGCGGATCTCGACTGGCGCGCCTTGATCTCCGGGAGAGTGCTAGGACAACGGATAAGTCCATCTCCAATGGCTATCGAGCCATGGGACCTCCCGCCACCAGCTATCATCACCAGCTCTGGATCAATGGGACCCTGGCTCGGGTTAAAGTCCTCCCCTTTCCTCGCCTTCCCTTGATCTCTATATTTCACGAGCTTGTCGTGGGAGGAGATGTTGGTGAAGTTGTTTGCATCATCGAGGTCAGACGGAGAGAATGCCTTGACTTTCTTGTAAGAGGCAGTATGGGCCATGGCATAGAGGTCGTACACCTCTGGCACCTTATCCGCCTTATTGTAGCGTGCCTGAAAGAGAGAAACAACGTAAATTAGTAATTAAAGGGCTCAAGCTAGCATGATGAATGAATTGCATGAATCATGAAGCAAACCACATACCCAGTTCCGCCCGAACTGATATAAGTTGGAGCTGCCTTGATGGTGTGGCACACCTTCCATTTGGGCACGTTTGTCCTTGGCCGCGTTGTGGACGGCTAGCCATTCTTTTGAGCACCACTCATTGACCAACACCTCCCAACAATCCATCCGATCCGCACACCATCTCGGAGGCGCCTAAGTTAGCAAATAGAAACTTGAGCGCTACGGCTATGAATTACTAAATGAAGGAAGTAAGTACAAGGCCTTAAGAATTACCTTCATGTATTGCTCCTTACTCAGGAACTTCTCGCGGCACGCCGGCTTGGGCTTCTTGATATCACGCAAGGTGTAGTAGTCTCGAACAACCTGCACCCGAGCCTCGTGCCGTAAGTTCTGTAGTAGGCGCTTGCAAACGTTCTCGATAACATTTGCCGCCTCGTCCTCGTATCCCTCCTCACACCTGTAGAATGTCTGCAATCAAATGAGACAATATTGATTAGTACAATTAATAACTAGCTAGTTGAAGATTTTTAATTGTGTAAAGGAGAAATTACCCAGAACTTTCTGATCACCACGTCTGCCCTCGTGTCGCACAAGACACCGTCGATAATCTCACCCGGCGGGGCCGGGGCAGCCAAGTAGTGCTCCCAGCTCAATCCAAGCTCTGGAAGCCAACCCTCACCAGGCAACGTGACAAACCCCGGGAAGTTTTGTCGGCAAAGCACTCCAAGGACGGAGTTGGGCCGGCGGACCTTCTCATGGTGGTCCCAACCCCTGCAGCATGACAAGGCCAACGCATTAGATATTTGAAGAAACGTGAATGCAGAAGGTACAAAAATATTAAATGCACTTACCTCTCCCCATCAGGGAAAATCAACCACCTCTGCTCGCGGGTCGCCGGCACGGGCGAGAGCCGTGTACAACCATGCTGGTAGACGGTGCCCCCCTCCTCCTCAATATCAGTCGGCTCCCCGTCATCATCAGCATGGCCACTCGGCCCCTCAGGCTGATCCGGCCAGGTACCCCATCCAGACGTGTGCTCGTCCGGGGTCTCATGGGCCGAAGGCCCGTGGACCCAAGGCTCGTGGACCGGAGTCCGTGTAGCCTCCTCCTCAGACGAGTCCACCCTAGCAGTCACGTGCTCGGGTGAAACAGCTGGGGGTGGCGGCGAGGAAGGCACCCTAGCAGTCACGTGCTCGGGTGAAACAGCTGGGGGTGGCGGCGAGGAAGGCACCCTAGCAGTCACCCTACCTCCTCTCCCGCGACCATGTGCTCCAGCTCCTCTCTTCTTCCCTCCCTTTCCTCATCCCCTGCTGGGCACCGCGGTTGACGAAGAAGGGCCCGGCGGTGTCGCCATACTGTCCAGCAACACTCGGCGGATTTGTGCGGGTGGAATGGAAGACCTCCAACCACGCGCCGACGAAGAAGGGGCCTCGGAGCGCTCCGGACCAGCGCCCACCATCTTTCAACACCTGCCATGACAAAGAGTAAACGAAATTAATACAACATAAAAAAATACCAACATGAATAATAATATATGATGTTTTTCATAACAAAATCAAAAAATATATATGATGTTTAAATCTACCCGATCAACACAATTATATATGATGTTTCTCATAACAAAATAAAAAAAATATGACCTAACTCATAATTCACAAATATATGACCCTGTCGCGGTGCTGTTTCGGGGTCGGGGTGTGGTGTCAGGGTGTCGGGGGTCGGGGTCGGGGTGTCGTGCCGGGGTGTCGGGGTGGCGTGTCGGGGTCGGGGTGCCGTGTCGGGGTCGGGGTGCTGTTTCGGGGTCTGGGTGTCGGGGGTCGGGGTGTCGGGGTGTCGGGGTCGGGGTGTGGTGTCAGGGTGTCGGGGGCCGGGGGTCGGGGTGTCAGGGGGTCGGGGTCGGGGTGTCGTGCCGGGGTGTCGGGGTGGCGTGTCAGGGTCGGGGTGCCGTGTCGGGGTCGGGGTGCTGTTTCGGGGTCGGGGTGTCGGGGGTCGGGGTGTCGGGTTGTCGGGGTCGGGGTGTGGTGTCAGTGTGTCGGGGGTCGGGGCACGTGACAGCCTTTTCTTCTTCTCTTCTTCTCCTCCTACTCTTCCTCCCTCCTCCTCCTCCTCCTCTTCTCCTCTTCCTCCTCCTCTTCCTCCCTCCTCCTCCTCCTCCTCCTCCTCTTCTTCTTCTTCTTCTTCTTCTTCTTCGTCTTCTTCTTCTTCTTCTTTCTTCTTCTTCTTTTCTTTCTTCTTCTCCCTCCTCCTCTTCCTCCTCCTCTTCTTTCTTCTTCTTCTTTTTCTTCTTCTTCTTCTTCTTCTTCTTCTTCTTCTTCTTCTTCTTCTTCTTCTTCTTCTTCTTCTTCTTCTTCTTCTTCTTTTCTTTCTCCTTCTCCCTCCTCCTCTTCCTCCCTCCTCCTCATCCTTCTACTCTTCTTCTTCTTCTGAGCTAAAACTAAAACTAAAACTAATCTAAAATAAACTAAACTAAAATAAAAACTAAAACTAAATTGAGACTAAAACTAAAGTAAAACTATAACTAAAACTAGGGTTTAGGGTTTCCTCTTCTTTTCTTTCTTCTTCTCCCTCCTCCTCTTCCTCCCTTCTCCCCTCTTCTTCTTCTTCTTCTTCTTTTCTTCTTCTTCCCCTTCTACATATTCTAGCACTAAAACTAAACTGAATCTAACACTAAATCTAACACTAACAATTAAACAACAAAAAAAGAAAAAACAGAAGAAAAAAATAACTCACCGGACCGGCGGCGACGGGGGCGACGGTGGCGCCGGGGCGGTGAGCGGCGGCGCCGAGCCGGCAGGGAGGCGGGGGCGATGGGGCGGCGGGATGGTGGGGCGATGGGACCGCGGTGGCGCCGGGGCGACGGTGGCGCCGGGTGGTGGGCGGGTGGTGGGGGCGGCGGGGCGCCGGGGTGGTCGGGGCGCCGGGGCGGTGGGGCGGCGACGTGGTGGGGCGCCGGGGCGACGGGGCGGCGGAGTGCTGGGGCGACGAGGCGTCGGCGCGTGGGGGCGGCGGGGTGGTGGGTCAACGGGGCAAGCGGCGGCGGGTGGCGGGGGCGGCGGCGGGTAGTGGGGGCGGCGGCGGGCGGCGGGGGCTGCTCTGGTCGTCGGGGAGGAGAGAGGGAGAGAAACAGAGAGAAGGGGCGGGGTGGGGCTCGGCCGTTAGTTAGGTCACTTCTTTGCCATCCGCCCACCCTTTGCCGTCTGCTAGCAGACGGCAAAGAGGGGGCCGTTAAGTTTTTTCCAATTAGATCGTTTAGTGGGGCCAGCTCTCTCTTTGCCATCAGCCAACGCACGACAAAGATCTTTGTCGTCCGGTAGCGGACGACAAAGAAAAGGCTGATGGCAAAGTCCTTATTTGCCATCAGCCTTTTCTTTGCCGTCCGTTTTCTGTAAGCGGACGACAAAGACCTTCTTTGTCGTCCGCCAGCGGGCAGCAAAGAACTGGCAGACGGCAAATAAGCTAATTCCAGTAGTGAACGTCTGCATCTGCTCCTACAATAGGTCCATCACCTAGAGGTGCATCAAGGACATAATTCTTCTGTGCAGCAATGAGGATAATCCTGAAATCACGGACCTAGTCCGCATCATTGCTACTATCAACTTTCAACTTAGTTTTCTCTAGGAACATATCATAAATAAAATGGGGAAGCTATACGCGAGCAATTGATCTACAACATAGATATGCAAATACTATCAGGACTAAGTTCATGATAAATTAAAGTTCAATTTAATCATATTACTCAAGAACTCCCACTTAGATAAACATCCCTCTAATCATCTAAGTGATCACGTGATCCATATCAACTAAACCATGTCTGATCATCACATGAGATGGAGTAGTTTTCAATGGTGAACATCACTATGTTGATCATATCTACTATATGATTCACGCTCGACCTTTCGGTCTCAGTGTTCCGAGGTCATATCTGCATATGCTAGGCTCGTCACGTTTAACCCGGGTATTCTGCGTGTGCAAAACTGGCTTGCACCCATTGTATGTGAACGTAGAGCTTATCACACCCGATCATCACGTGGTGTCTTGATAACCCACAAGTATAGGGTATCGCAACAGTTTTCGAGGGTAGAGTATTCAACCCAAATTTATTGATTCGACACAAGGGGAGCCAAAGAATATTCTCAAGTATTAGCAGTTGAGTTGTCAATTCAACCACACCTGGATAACTTAATATCTGCAGCAAAGTATTTAGTAGCAAAGTAGTATGATAGTAGTGGTAACGGTAGCAAAAGTAACAGTGGTAGTTTTGTAGTGATTGTAACAGTAGCAACGGAAAAGTAAATAAGCGAAGAACAATATGTGAAAAGCTCATAGGCATTGGATCGGTGATGAAGAATTATGCCAGATGCGATTATTCATGTAACAGTTATAACATAGGGTGACACAGAACTAGCTCCAATTCATCAATGTAATGTAGGCATGTATTCCGAATATAGTCATACGTGCTTATGGAAGAACTTGCATGACATCTTTTGTCCTACCCTCCCGTGGTAGCGGGGTCCTATTGGAAACTAAGGGATATTAAGGCCTCCTTTTAATAGAGTACCGGACCAAAGCATTAGCACATAGTGAATACATGAACTCCTCAAACTATGGTCATCACCGGGAGTGGTCCCGATTATTGTCACTTCGGGGTTGCCGGATCATAACACATAGTAGGTGACTATAGACTTGCAAGATAGGATCAAGAACTCACATATATTCATGAAAACATAATAGGTTCAGATCTGAAATCATGGCACTCGGGCCCTAGTGACAAGCATTAAGCATAGCAAAGTCATAGCAACATCAATCTTAGAACATAGTGGATACTAGGGATCAAACCCTAACAAAACTAACTCGATTACATGATAAATCTCATCCAACCCATCACTGTCCAGCAAGCCTACGATGGAATTACTCACGCACGGCGGTGAGCATCATGAAATTGGTGATGGAGGATGGTTGATGATGACGATGGCGATGGATTCCCCTCTCCGGAGCCCCGAACGGACTCCAGATCAGCCCTCCCGAGAGAGATTAGGGCTTGGCGGCGGCTCCGTATCATAAAACGCGATGAATACTTCTCTATGATTTTTTATCCCCGAACGTGAATATATAGAGTTGGAGTTGAGGTCGGTGGAGCTCCAGGGGGCCCACGAGGCAGGGGGCATGCCCAGGGGCAGGCGCGCCTCCCACCCTCGTGGACAGGGTGTGGGCCCCCTGGCCTTGATTCTTTCGCCAGTATTTTTTATTATTTCCAAAAATAATCTCCGTGAAGTTTCAGGTCATTCCGAGAACTTTTGTTTCTGCACAAAATAACACCATGGCAATTCTGCTGAAAACAGCGTCAGTCCGAGTCAGTTCCATTTAAATCATGCAAGTTAGAGTCCAAAACAAGGGCAAAAGTGCTTGGAAAAGTAGATATGATGGAGACGTACAACTCCCCCAAGCTTAAACCTTTGCTTGTCCTCAAGCAATTCAGTTGATAAACTGAAAGTGATAAAGAAAAACTTTTACAAACTCTGTTTGCTCTTGTTGTTGTAAATATGTAAAGCCAGCATTCAAGTTTTCAGCAAAGATTATGAACTAACCATATTCACAATAACATTTAGGTCTCATGTTTACTCATTCAATGGCATAATCAACTAGCGAGCAATAATAATAAATCTTGGATGACAACACTTTCTCAAAACAATCATAATATGATATAACAAGATGGTATCTCGCTAGCCCTTTCTGAGACCGCAAAACATAAATGCAGAGCACCCTTAAAGATCAAGGACTGACTAGACATTGTAATTCATGGTAAAAGAGATCCAGTCATAGTCATACCCAATATAAATTAATAGTAATGGATGCAAATGACAGCGGTGCTCTCCAGCTGGTGCTTTTTAATAAGAGGGTGATGACTCAACAAAAAAAGTAAATAGATAGGCCCTTTGCAGAGGGAAGCAGGGATTTGTAGAGGTGCCAGAGCTCGATTTTGAAATAGAGATAAATAATATTTTGAGCGGTATACTTTCATTGTCAACATAACAACCGAGAGATGGCGATATCTTCCATGCTACACACATTATAGGCGGTTCCCAAACAGAATGGTAAAGTTTATACTCCCCCTCCACCAACAAGCATCAATCCATGGCTTGCTCGAAACAACGAGTGCCTCCAACTAACAACAGTCCCTGGGGGAGTTTTGTTTGCAATTATTTTGATTTGATTTGCATAAAGCATGGGACTGGGCATCCCGGTGACCAGCCATTTTCTCGTGAGTGAGGAGCGGAGTCCACTCCTCTTGAGAATAACCCGCCTAACATGGAAGATACAGACAACCCTAGTTGATACATGAGCTATTCGAGCATACAAAACAGAATTTCATTTGAAGGTTTAGAGTTTGGCACATACAAATTTACTTGGAACGGCAGGTAGATACCGCATATAGGAAGGTATAGTGGACTCATATGGAATAACTTTGGGGTTTAAGGGATTGGATGCACAAGCAGTATTCCCGCTTAGTACAAGTGAAGGCTAGAAAAAGACTGGGAAGCGACCAACTAGAGAGCGACAACAGTTATGAACATGCATTAAAATTAATGAACATTGAGTGCAAGCATGAGTAGGATATAATCCACCATGAACATAAATATCGTGGAGGCTATGTTGATTTTGTTTCAACTACATGTGTGAACATGTGCCAAGTCAAGTCACTTGAATCATTCAAAGGAGGATACCACCCTACTATACCACATCACAACCATTTTAATAGCATGTTGGCACGCAAGGTAAACCATTATAAACTCCTAGCTAATTAAGCATGGCATAAGCAACTATAATCTCTAATTGTCATTGCAAACATGTTTATTCATAATAAGCTGAATCAGGAACGATGAACTAATCATATTTACAAAAACAAGAGAGGTCGAGTTCGTACCGGCTTCTCTTATCTCAATCAGTTCATCATATATCGTCATAATTGCCTTTCACTTGCACAACCGAACGATGTGTATAATAATAATAGTGCACGTGCATTGGACTAAGATGGAATCTGCAAGCATTCAATACAAAGGAGAAGACAAGGCAATATGGGCTCTTGGTTAAATCAAGAATAATGCATATAAGAGCCACTTTAACAATTTCATTATGGTCTTCTCCTATCGACCCCCAAGGAAAAGAAAAGAAATAAAACTATTTACCGGGAAAGCTCCCAACAAGCAAAAGAAGGACAGGAAATCTTTTTGGGTTTTCTTTTAATTAATACTACTACAACATGAAAATTAAACTAGCTAAAAGCTACAACTATTTTTTTGTTTTCTTAAGGCTTTTCAAACACACAAGAAGAAAGCATAAAAAAAGGAAAATAAGCTAGCATGGATAGTACAACGAAGTATGAGCACCGACAACTAGAATGAGTGTGTGAACATGAATGTAATGTCGGTGAGAAATAAGTACTCCCCCAAGCTTAGGCTTTTGGCCTAAGTTGGTCTATGCCCATGGATCAAAGTTGTAGTTGGGGTCGTACTGTGATGCAGCGGCTATTGCATCGTGGGCTGTAGCTTGGAGGCGAGCTATCTCAGTCCTCCTCTCGTACTCGTTCGCCTCCTCCCTGGTTATAACATGTCTCCCTTTTGCCTGAAAGTCAAAGAAAGTAGGAGCAGGGAGAGCAACGTGATAGGTGCGTCGTCTGTCAAAGATTAGTCGATACTGGAGGAACTGATCGTTCCTCTCAACAAACCGATGACGAACCATAGCCTCATAATCTAAATAAACAGGAGGCAACTCAATATCATACTCACGTATGGGTATACCAAGAAAATTAGCTAAACGGGTTGCATAAATTCCACCAAAGAAATCTCCATTAATTTTATTATTATGCAACCTACGTGCAACAATGGCTCCCAAGTTATAATGTTTATCTCCTAATACAGCACTCCCGAGAACACTAAGATTAGGGACACACATGTGACATGCTTCATCCTTACCATTTATGCACCTACCTATGAAGAGAGCAAAATAACGTATAGCAGGAAAATGAATGCTCCCTATGGTAGCTTGTGTTATATCTCTAGACTCCCCCAAAGTTATACTAGCAAGAAAATCTCTAAACTCAGATTTGCGAGGCTCACTAGTGCTACCCCATTGTGGAAGTTTGCAAGCAGTATTAAAATCCTCCAAGTCCATAGTATAAGAATATTCATAAAGATCAAACAGGACAGTTTGAGAATTGCGTGACGATGAAAATTCAAACCTTCTCACAAAGGAATCAGTGAGATAGTGGTACTGGCGGCACTTATCTGCCTCGAAGCTCTCAAGATCAGCGTTACACACGTATGCGTTAAATTCCTCCTTGATTCCTGCTCGATCCATAAAGTCCTCTGATGGCCATTCACAAGCCCGCACTTGAGCTTCCCTCGGTGGTTCATCGTCCGCATCGCGTATTGCGGGCCTGGGTCCTTGCTTCCTTGAAGGACCACCTTGGTACATTTTCCTAAACATATTTCTTCCTCTGAAAAATTTCTGAAATTTTTAGTAACTTCAAATAAAAGTGAACCAAAGTCAACAAAATTGATAGCAACTACTCCACAAGTGCCTAGAGACTATATCATGCATTAGAACTACTTGGAACCATATAAATTTGACATGCAAGCTCAAGAACATGGTCACCTAAGCAGCAAAAATTTGCAATGAATAAAGCACTAGAACAAAAACTAATTGGACCATTGGAGGAGTCACATACCAAGGAACAATCCCCCAAAGCAGTTTTGTGAGAGGTGCTTTGAGAAAGGAGATCGAAAATCGCAGCAAAATGAGCTAGAACTCGTGCTTGAGCTGGTTGGTGATTTGGGAGGAAGAAGAAGTGTGTGGTTGCTGGAATAAGTGGAAGGGAGCCACCATGGGCCCACGAGGCAGGGGGCGCGCCCAGGGGGTGGGCGCGCCCTGGACCCTCGTGGCCAGGTGCTTGCTCCCCCTGTTGTGTTCTCAGTGCCAGATATTCTCAAATATTCCAGAAAAAATCATATTTCAATTTCGGGGCATTTGGAGAACTTTTATTTTCGGGGTATTTTTTATTGCACGGATAATTCAGAAAATAGGCAGAAAATACTAATTTTACTTTATTCATTCTAAATAACAGAAAGTAAAAAGAGGGTACAGAAGGTTGTGCTTTCTAACTTCATCCATCTCATGCTCATCAAAAGGAATCCACTAACAAGGTTGATCAGGTCTTGTTAACAAACTCATTCCGAATTGCATGAAACCGGAAAAATTTCGAATAACACTATGTTACCTCAACGGGGATATGGAAGTCCCCAATAATAAGAATATCATATTTCTTCTTGACAGTAGGAAGAGGAAATTCAAAACCTCCAAAAATAATCGATGGAATCTTTCCAATAGAGTTTATACTATGAACTTGAGGTTGTTTCCTCGGAAAGTGTACTGTATGCTCATTACCATTAACATGAAAAGTGACATTGCCTTTGTTGCAATCAATAACAGCTCCTGCAGTATTCAAAAAGGGTCTTCCAAGAATAATAGACATACTATCATCCTCGGGAATATCAAGAATAACAAAGTCCGTTAAAATAGTAACGTTTGCAACCACAACGGGCACATCCTCACAAAAAACGACAGGTATAGCAGTTGATTTATCGGCCATTTGCAAAGATATTTCAGTAGGTGTCAACTTATTCAAATCAAGTCTACGATATAAAGAGAGAGGCATAACACTAACACCGGTTCCAAGATCACATAAAGCAGTTCTAACATAATTTCTTTTAATGGAGCATGGTATAGTGGGTACTCCTGGATCTCCAAGTTTCTTATGTATTCCACCCTTAAAAGTATAATTAGCAAGCATGGTGGAAATTTCAGCTTCCGGTATCTTTCTTTTATTAGTAACAATTTCTTTCATGTACTTGGCATAAGGATTCATTTTAAGCATATCAGTAAACGCATACGCAAAAAGATAGGTCTAATCATTTCAGCAAAGCGCTCAAAATCCTCATCATCCTTTTTCTTGGATGGTTTGGGAGGAAAAGGCATGGGTTTTTGAACCCATGGTTCTCTTTCCTTACCGTGCTTCCTAGCAATAAAGTCTCTCTTATCATAACGTTGATTCTTTGATTGTGGGTTATCAAGATCAACAGCAGGTTCAATTTCTACATCATTGTCATTACTAGGTTGAGCATCAACAAGAACATCATCATTAACATTATCACTAGGTTCATGTTCATTACCAGATTGTGTTTCAGCATCAGAAATAGAAATATCATTGGGATTCTCAGGTGTGTCAACAACAGGTTCACTAGAAGCATGCAAAGTCCTATCATTTTTCTTTTTCTTCTTTTTAGAAGGACTTGGTGCATCGACATTAGTTCTCTGAGAATCCTGCTCAATTTTCTTAGGGTGGCCCTCAGGATACAGAGGTTCCTGAGTCACTTTACCCCATCTAGTTGCAACTCTAATAGCAAAGTCATTATTCTTACTATTCAATTCATTGAGCAAATCGTTCTGAGCTTTAAGTACTTGTTCTACTTGAGTGGTAACCATAGAAGCATGTTTACTAATGAGTTTAAGTTCACCTTTAACTCTAGACATATAATCACTCAAGTGTTCAATCATATAAGTAATGTGTTTCAATTGTCTACCAACATAAGCATTGAAGTTTTCTTGTTTGACAATAAAATTATCAAACTCATCTAAGCATTGGCTAGCAGACATATAACGAGGAATATCACCTTAATAAAATCTATAAAGAGAATTTACCTTTACTACCTGTGTCGGGTTGTCTGGACAATGTATTTCTTCAACAGGCGGTAAATTAAGACCATGTATTTCTTCAACAGGAGGTAAATTCTTAACATCTTCAGCTTTTATACCTTTTTCTTTCATAGATTTCTTTGCCTCTTGCATATCTTCAGGACTGAGAAATAGAACACCCCTTTTCTTCGGAGTTGGCTTAGGAGTTGGTTCAGGAAGTGTCCAATTATTTTCATTTGTCAACATATTATTCAATAGAATTTTAGCTTGATCAACAGTTCTTTCCCTGAAAACACAACCAACACAACTATCCAGGTGGTCACTGGAAGCATCGGTTAGTCCATTATAAAAGATATCAAGTATTTCATTTTTCTTAAGAGGATGATCAGGCAAAGCATTAAGTAATTGGAGAAGCCTCCCCCAAGCTTGTGGGAGACTCTCTTCTTCAATTTGCACAAAATTATATATTTCCCTTAAAGCAGCTTGTTTCTTATGAGCGGTGAAATATTTAGCAGAGAAGTAATAAATCATATCCTGGGGACTACGCATACAACCAGGATCAAGAGAACTAAACCATATTTTAGCATCACCCTTTAATGAGAACAGAAATATTTTAAGGATGTAATAGTAACGAGTTTTCTCATCATTAGTGAATAGGGTGGCTATATCATTTAATTTAGTAAGATGTGCCACAATAGTTTCAGATTCATAGCCACAGAAAGGATCAGATTCAACCAAAGTAATTATATTAGGGTCGACAGAGAAATCATAATCCTTATCAGTAACAAAAATAGGTGAAGTAGCATAAGCAGGGTCATATTTCATTCTAGCATTCAGAGATTTTTCTTTAAGCTTAGCCAATAATTTCTTAAGATCACTTCTATCATTGCAGGCAAGAAAATCTCTAGCAGTTTCTTCATCCATAACATAACCCTCAGGCACAACAGGCAATTCATATCTAGGGGGAGAATCTTCATCATCACTTTCATCATTATTATCAGTTTCAATAATTTCATTCTCTCTAGCCCTAGCAAGTTGTTCATCAAGAAATTCACCAACTAGCACAGTAGTATCAAGCATAGAAGTAGTTTCATCATAAGTATCATGCATAGCAGAAGTGGCATCATCAATAACATGCGACATATCAGAATTAATAGCAGAAGCAGGTTTAGGTGTCACAAGCTTACTCAAAACAGAAGGTGAATCAAGTGCAGAGCTAGATGGCAGTTCCTTACCTCCCCTCGTAGTTGAGGGATAAATTTTGGTTTTCTCGTTTTTCAAGTTCTTCATAATGACCAGCAGCTATAAATCCCAAGTGACTCAAAGAATAGAGCTATGCTCCCCGGCAAGGGCGCCAGAAAATAGTCTTGATAACCCACAAGTATAGGGGATCGCAACAGCTTTCGAGGGTAGAGTATTCAACCCAAATTTATTGATTCGACACAAGGGGAGCCAATGAATATTCTCAAGTATTAGCAGTTGAGTTGTCAATTCAACCACACCTGGATAACTTAATATCTGCAGCAAAGTATTTAGTAGCAAAGTAGTATGATAGTAGTGGTAACGGTAGCAAAAGTAACAGTGGTAGTTTTGTAGTGCTTGTAACAGTAGCGACTGAAAAGTAAATAAGCGAAGAACAATATGTGAAAAGCTCGTAGGCATTGGATCGGTGATGGAGAATTATGCCGGATGCGATTATTCATGTAACAGTTATAACATAGGGTGACACAGAACTAGCTCCAATTCATTAATGTAACGTAGGCATGTATTCCGAATATAGTCATACGTGCTTATGGAAAAGAACTTGCATGACATCTTTTGTCCTACCCTCCCGTGGCAGCGGGGTCCTATTGGAAACTAAGGGATATTAAGGCCTCCATTTAATAGAGTACCGAACCAAAGCATTAGCACATAGTGAATACATGAACTCCTCAAACTATGGTCATCACCGGGAGTGGTCCCGATTATTGTCACTTCGGGGTTGCCGGATCATAACACATAGTAGGTGACTATAGACTTGCAAGATAGCATCAAGAACTCACATATATTCATGAAAACATAATAGGTTCAGATCTGAAATCATGGCACTCGGGCCCTAGTGACAAGCATTAAGCATAGCAAAGTCATGGCAACATCAATCTCAGAACATAGTGGATACTAGGGATCAAACCCTAACAAAACTAACTCGATTACATGATAAATCTCATCCAACCCATCACCGTCCAGCAAGCCTACGATGGAATTACTCATGCATGGCGGTGAGCGTCATGAAATTGGTGATGGAGGATGGTTGATGATGACGATGGCGATGGATTCCCCTCTCCGGAGCCCCGAACGGACTCCAGATCAGCCCTCCCGAGAGAGATTAGGGCTTGGCGGCGGCTCTGTATCGTAAAACGCGATGAATCCTTCTCTCTGATTTTTTTCTCCCCGAACGTGAATATATAGAGTTGGAGTTGAGGTCGGTGGAGCTCCAGGGGGCCCACGAGGCAGGGGGGCCCGCCCAGGGGGCAGGCACGCCTCCCACCCTCATGGACAGGGTGTGGGCCCCCTGGCCTTGATTCTTTCGCCAGTATTTTTTATTATTTCAAAAATAATCTCCGTGAAGTTTCAGGTCATTCCGAGAACTTTTGTTTCTGCACAAAGATAACACCATGGCAATTCTGCTGAAAACAGCGTCAGTCCGGGTTAGTTCCATTCAAATCATGCAAGTTAGAGTCCAAAACAAGGGCAAAAGTGTTTGGAAAAGTAGATACGACGGAGACGTATCATGTCTCGGCACGACGATTTGTCGCAATGGTGCATACTTAGGGAGAACACTTATACCTTGAAATTTAGTGAGAGATCATCTTATAATGCTACCGCCGTACTAAGCAAAATAAGATGCATAAAGGATAAACATCACATGCAATCAATATAAATGATACGATATGGCCATCATCATCTTGTGCCTTTGATCTCCATCTCCAAAGCACCGTCATGATCGCCATCGTCACCGGCTTGACACCTTGATCTCCATCGAAGCATCATTGTCGTCTCGCCAATTATTGCTTCTATGACTATTGCTACCGCTTAGTGATAAAGTAAAGCAATTACATGGCGATTGCACTTCATACAATAAAGTGGCAACCATATGGCTCCTGCCAGTTGCCGATAACTGTTACAAAACATGATCATCTCATACAACAATTTATATATCATCACGTCTTGACCATATCACATCACAGCAAGCCCTGCAAAAACAAGTTAGACGTCCTCTGCTTTGTTGTTGCAAGTTTTACGTGGCTACTACGGGCTTCTATCAAGAACCGTTCTTACCTACGCATCAAAACCACAACGATTTTTCGTCAAGTGTGCTGTTTTAACCTTCAACAAGGACCGGGCGTAGTCAAACTCGATTCAACTAAAGTTGGAGAAACAGACACCCACTAGCCACCTGTGTGCGAAGCACGTCGGTAGAACCAGTCTCATGAACGCGGTCATGTAAGGTCGGTCTGGGCCGCTTCATCCAACAATACCGTTGAATCAAAGTATGACATGCTGGTAAGCAGTATGACTATTATCGCCCACAACTCTTTGTGTTCTATTCGTGCATATAACATCTACGCATAGACCTGGCTCGGATGCCACTGTTGGGGAACGTAGTATTTCAAAAAATTTGCCTACGGTCACGCAAGATCTATCTAGGAGAAGCATAGCAACGAGCGGGGAGAGTGTGTCCACATACCCTCGTAGACCGAAAGCGGAAGAGTTTAGTAACGCGGTTGATGTAGTCGAACGTCTTTGTGATCCAACTGATCAAGTACCGAACGCACGGCACCTCCGCGATCTGCACACGTTCAACTCGGTGACGTCCCTCGAACTCTAGATCCAGCTGAGGCCGAGGGAGAGTTTCTCCAGCACAGCGGCGTGGTGACGGTGATGATAAAGTTACCGACGCAGGGCTTCACCTAAGCACTATGACAATATGACCGAGGTGGAAAACTGTGGAGGGGCGCACCACACATGGCTAAAGATCAACTTGTGTGTCTATGGGGTGCCCCCTGGCCACGTATATAAAGGAGGGGAGGGAAGAGGTGGCCGGCCCTAGGAGGGTGCGCCAGGTTTGGGGAATCCTACTAGGACTCCCCAATCCAAGTAGGATTCCCCTCCTCTTTCCTATTCCTAGTAGGAGAAGGAGGGAAGGAGGAGGAGGGGAGAAGGGAGGAGAGGGGCGCCGCCCCCTCCTAGTCCAATTCAGACCAGCCCATGGGGGGGCGGCCACCCCTTGAGGCCCTTCTCTCCTTTCCCGTATGGCCCATTAAGGCCCACTACTTCCCCCGGCGAATTCCCGTAACTCTCCGGTACTCCGAAAAATATCCGAATCACTCAGAACCTTTCCGATGTTCGAATATAGCCTTCCAATATATCGATCTTTACGTCTCGATCATTTCGAGACTCCTCGTCATGTCCGTGATCTCATACGGGACTCTGAACAACCTTCGGTCATCAAATCACATAAACTCATAATACAAATCGTCATCGAACGTTGAGCGTGCGGACCCTACGGGTTCGAGAACTATGTAGACATGACGGAGACACATCTCCGGTCAATAACTAATAGCGGAACCTGGATGCTCATATTGGCTCCTACATATTCTACGAAGATCTTTATCGGTCAAACCGCATAACATCATACTTTGTTCCCTTTGTCATCGGTATGTTACTTGCCCGAGATTCGATCGTCGGTATCATCATACCTAGTTCAATCTCGTTACCGACAAGTCTCTTTACTCGTTCCGTAATGCACCATCCCGCAACTAACTCATTAGTCACATTGCTTGCAAGGCTTATAGTGATGATCATTACCGAGTGGGCCCAGAGATACCTCTCCGACAATCGGAGTAACAAATCCTAATCTCGATCTATGCCAACTCAACAAACACCATCGGAGACACCTGTAGAGCATCTTTATAATCACCCAGTTACATTGTGACGTTTGATAGCACACTAAGTGTTCCTCCAGTATTCGGGAGTTGCATAATCTCATAGTCATAGGAACATGTATAAGTCATGATGAAAGCAATAGCAATAAACTAAGCGATCATAGTGCTAAGCTAACGGATGGGTCTTGTCCATCACATAATTCTCTAATGATGTGACCCCGTTCATCAAATGACAACACATGTCTATGGCTAGGAAACTTAACCATCTTTGATTAACGAGCTAGTCAAGTAGAGGCATACTAGGGACACTCTGTTTGTCTATGTATTCACACATGTACTAAGTTTCCGGTTAATACAATTCTAGCATGAATAATAAACATTTATCATGATATAAGGAAATATAAATAACAACTTTATTATTGCCTCTAGGGCATATTTCCTTCATTGATTACATCTTGTAGTTGATTACTATATGGTTTATTTGGTGAAAGATTATATGTTCAAATCCAATATGCTATTTAATACCCCTCTGATCTTGAGCATGATTATCATTTGTGAGTAGTTACTTTTGTTCTTGAGGTCACGGGAGAAATCATGTTGCAAGTAATCATGTGAACTTGATATGTGTTCGATATTTTGATAGTATGTATGTTGTGATTCCCTTAGTGGTGTCATGTGAACGTCGACTACATGACACTTCACCATATTTGGGCCTAAGGGAATGCATTGTCGAGTAGCAATTAGATGATGGGTTGCGAGAGTGACAGAAGCTTAAACCCCAGTTTATGCGCTATTCCGTAAGGGACCGATTGGATCCAAAAGTTTAATGCTATGCTTAGAATTTATTCTTAATACTTTTCTCGTAGTTGCGGATGCTTGAGGGAGGGTTAATCATGAGTAGGAGGTTTGTTCAAGTAATAACATCACCTAAGCACCAGTCCACCCACATATCAAATTATCAAAGTAGCGAACACAAATCGAACCAACATGATGAAGGTGACTAGATGAAATTCCCGTGTACCCTCAAGAACGCTTTGCTTATCATAATAGACCGTTTTGGCCTGTCCTTTGCCTCAAAAGGATTGGGCTACCTTGCTGCACTTTTGTTACTACTATCGTTACTTGCTCATTACTAATTATCTTGCTATCAAACTACTCCGCTACTTACAATTTCAGCACTTGCAGACATTACCTTGATGAAAACCACTTGTCATTTCCTTCTGCTTCTCGTTGGGTTCGACACTATTACTTATAGAAAAGAGCTACAATTGATCCCCTATACTTGTGGGTCATCAAGGCTATTTTCTGGCGCCGTTGCCGGGGAGTGAAGCGTCTTTGGTAAGTGAACATTTATATAGTGTACTGAAATTTATTGTCACTGGTTACTGAAGGAAATATGCCCTAGAGGCAATAATAAAGTTATTATTTATTTCCTTATTTCATGATAAATGTTTATTATTCATGCTAGAATTGTATTAACCGGAAACATAATACTTGTGTGAATACATAGACAAACAGAGTGTCACTAGTATGCCTCTACTTGACTAGCTCGTTGATCAAAGATGGTTATGTTTCCTAGCCATAGACATGAGTTGTCATTTGATTAACGGGATCACATCATTAGGAGAATGATGTGATTGACTTGACCCATTCCGTTAGCTTAGCACACGATCATTTAGTATTCTGCTATTGCTTTCTTCATGACTTATACATGTTCCTATGACTATGAGATTATGCAACTCCCGTTTACCAGAGGAACACTTTGTGTGCTACCAAACGTCACAGCGTAACTGGGTGATTGTAAAGGTGATCTACAGGTGTCTCCGAAGGTACTTGTTGGGTTGGCGTATTTCGAGATTAGGATTTGTCACTCCGATTGTCGGAGAGGTATCTCTGGGCCCACTCGGTAATGCACATCACTATAAGCCTTGCAAGCATTGCAACTAATGAGTTAGTTGCGGGATGAGGTATTACGGAACGAGTAAAGAGACTTGCCGATAACGAGATTGAACTAGGTATTGAGATACCGACGATCGAATCTCGGGTAAGTAACATACCGATGACAAAGGGAACAACATATGTTGTTATGCGGTCTGACCGATAAAGATCTTCGTAGAATATGTGGGATTCAATATGAGCATCCAGGTTCCGCTATTGGTTATTGACCGGAGACGTGTCTCGGCCATGTCTACATAGTTCTCGAACCCGTAGGGTCCGCACGCTTAAAGTTCGATGACGGTTATATTATGAGTTTATGTGATTTGATGTACCAAAGGTTGTTCGGAGTCCCGGATGTGATCACGGACATGACGAGGAGTCTCTAAATGGTCGAGACATAAAGATTGATATATTGGAAGCCTATGTTTGGATATCAGAAGTGTTCCGGGTGAAATCGGAATTTTACCGGAGTACCGGGAAGTTACCGGAACCCCCCGGGGGCTTAATGGGCCATAGTGGGCCTTAGTGGAAGAGAGGAGAGGCGGCCAGGGCAGGGCCGCGCGCCCCTCCCCCCTAGTCCGAATAGGACAAGGAGAGGGGGGCGGCGCCCCCCTTTCCTTCCTCTCTCCCTCCTCTTTCCCCCTCCACTCCTAGTCCAACAAGGAAAAGGGAGGGAGTCCTACTCCCGGTGGGAGTAGGACTCCTCCTGGCGCGCCTCTCCTGGCCGGCCGCACCTCTCCCCCATGCTCCTTTATATATGGGGGCAGGGGGGCACACTAGAGATACAACCATCGATCGTTTGATCTTTTAGCCGTGTGCGGTGCCCCCCTCCACCATAGTCCACCTCGATAATACTGTAGCGGTGCTTAGGGGAAGCCCTGCGTCAGTAGAACATCATCATCGTCACCACACCGTCGTGCTGACGAAACTCTCCCTCAACACTCGGCTGGATCGGAGTTCGAGGGACGTCATCGGGCTGAACGTGTCCTGAACTCGGAGGTGCCGTGCGTTCGGTACTTGATCGGTCGGATCGTGAAGACGTACGACTACATCAACCGCGTTGTGCTAACGCTTCCGCTTTCGGTCTACGAGGGTACGTGGACAACAATCTCCCCTCTCGTTGCTATGCATCACCATGATCTTGCGTGTGCGTAGGATTTTTTTGGAATTACTATGTTCCCCAACAGTGGTATCCGAGCCTGTTTTATGCGTTGATGTTATATGCACGAGTAGAACACAAGTGAGTTGTGGGCGATATAAGTCATACTGCTTACCAGCATGTCATACTTTGGTTCGGCGGTATTGTTGGATGAAGCGGCCCGGACCGACATTACGCGTACGCTTACGCGAGACTGGTTCTACCGACGTGCTTTGCACACAGGTGGCTGGCGGGTGTCAGTTTCTCCAACTTTAGTTGAACCGAGTGTGGCTACGCCCGGTCCTTGAGAAGGTTAAAACAGCACTAACTTGACGAACTATCGTTGTGGTTTTGATGCGTAGGTAAGTACGGTTCTTGCTAGGCCCATAGCAGCCACGTAAAACTTGCAACAACAAAGTAGAGGACGTCTAACTTGTTTTTGCAGGGCATGTTGTGATGTGATATGGTCAAGACGTGATGAGATATAAGTTGTTGTATAATATGATCATGTTTTGTTGAAGTTATCGGCAACTGGCAGAAGCCTTATGGTTGTCTCTTTATTGCATAAGATGCAAGCGCCAAATAATTGCTTTACTTTATCGCTATGCGATAGCAATAGTTGCAAGAGCAATAGTTGGCGAGACGACCATGTGACGACACATTGATATAGATCAAGATGATGGATATCATGGTGTCATGCCGGTGAAGATGGAGATCATGATGATGCTTTGGAGATGGAGATCAAAGGCACAAGATGATGATGGCCATATCATGTCACATATTATGATTGCATGTGATGTTTATCTTTTATACATCTTATTTTGCTTAGTTCGACGGTAGCTTTATAAGATGATCTCTCACTAATTATCAAGGTACAAGTGTTCTCCCTGAGTATGCACCGTTGCGAAAGTTCTTCGTGCTGAGACACCACGTGATGAACGGGTGTGATAGGCTCTACGTTCAAATACAACGGGTGCAAAACAGTTGCACACGCGGAATACTCAGGTTAAACTTGACGAGCCTAGCATATAACAGATATGGCCTCGGAACACTGAGACCGAAAGGTCGAGCATGAATCATATAGTAGATATGATCAACATAGTGATGTTCACCATTGAAACTACTCCATCTCACGTGATGATCGGACATGGTTTAGTTGATATGGATCACGTGATCACTTAGAGGATTAGAGGGATGTCTATCTAAGTGGGAGTTCTTTAAGTAATATGATTAATTGAACTTTAATTTATCATGAACTTAGTCCTGGTAGTATTAGCATATCTATGTTGTAGATCAATAGCTCGTGTTTAGCTCCCCTGTTTTATTTTTGATATGTTCCTAGAGAAAACTATGTTGAAAGATGTTAGTAGCAATGATGCGGACTTGGTCCATGATCTGAGGATTATCCTCATTGCTGCACAGAAGTATTATGTCCTCAATGCACCGCTAGGTGACGGACCTATTGCAGGAGCAGATGCAGACGCTATGAACGTTTGGCTAAGGTCAATATGATGACTACTTGATAGTTTAGTGCACCATGCTTAACGGCTTAGAATCGGGACTTCAAAGACGTTTTGAACGTCATGGACCATATGAGATGTTCCAGGAGTTGAAGTTAATATTACAAGCAAATACCCGAGTTGAGAGATATGAAGTCTCCAACAAGTTCTATAGCTAAAAGATGGAGGAGAATAGCTCAAGCAGTGAGCATGTGCTCAGATTGTCTAGGTACTACAATCGCTTGAATCAAGTGGGAGTTAATCTTCCAGATAAAATAGTGATTGACAGAATTCTCTAGTCACCATCACCAAGTTAGTAGAACTTCGTGATGAACTATAGTATGCAAGGGATGATGAAAGTAATTCCCGAGCTCTTCACGATGCTGAAATCGACGAAGGTAGAAATCAAGAAAGAGCATCAAGTGTTGATGGTTGACAAGACCACTAGTTTCAAGGAAAAGGGCAAAGGGAAGAAGGGGAACTTCAAGAAGAACGGCAAGCAAAGTTGTTGCTCAAGTGAAGAAGCCCAAGTCTGGACCTAAGCCTGAGACTAAGTGCTTCTACTGCAAAGGGACTGGTCACTGGAAGCGGAACTGCCCCAAGTATTTGGCGGATAAGAAGGATGGCAAAGTGAACAAAGGTATATTTGATATACAGATTATTGATGTGTATTTTACTAGTGTTCGTAGCAACCCCTCGGTATTTGATACTGGTTCAGTTGCTAAAGAGTAGTAACTCGAAACGGGAGTTGCAGAATGAACAGAGACTAGTTAAGGGTGAAGTGACGTTGTGTGTTGGAAGTGGTTCCAAGATTGATATGATCATCATCGCACTCTCCCTACACTTTCGGGATTAGTGTTGAACCTAAGTAAGTGTTATTTGGTGTTTGCGTTGAGCATAAATATGATTTGATCATGTTTATTGCAATACGGTTATTCATTTAAGTTAGAGAATAATTGTTGTTCTATTTACATGAATAAAACCTTCTATGGTCATACACCCAATGAAAATGGTTTGTTGGATCTCGATCATAGTAATACACATATTCATAATATTGAAGCCAAAAGATGCAAAGTTAATAATGAGAGTGCAACTCATTTGTGGCACTACCGTTTAGGTCATATTGGTGTAAAGCGCATGAAGAAACTCCATGCTGATGGGATTTTGGAATCACTTGATGCTTGCGAACCACGCCTTATGGGCAAGATGACTAAAGACTCCGTTCTCCGGAACAATGGAGCGAGCAACTGGCTTATTGGAAATAATACATACTGATGTATGCGATCTGATGATTGTTGAGGCTCGCGGCGGGTATCATTATTTTATGACCTTCACAGATGATTTGAGCAGATATGGGTATATCTACTTGATGAAACATAAAGTCTGAAACATTTGAAAAGTTCATATAATTTTAGAGTGAAGTGGAAAATCGTCGTAACAAGAAAATAAAGTTTCTACGACCTGATCGTGGAGGAGAATATTTGAGTTACGAGTTTGATCTTCATTTGAAACAATGCGGAATAGTTTCGCAACTCACGCCACCTGGAACACCACAGCGTAATGGTGTGTCCGGACGTCATAATCGTACTTTATTAGATATGGTGCGATCTATGATGTTTCTTACCGGTTTACCACTATAGTTTTGGGGTTATGCATTAGAGACAGTTGCATTCACGTTAAATAGGGCACCATCAAAATCCGTTGAGACGACGCCTTATGAACTATGGTTTGGCAAGAAACCGAAGTTGTCATTTCTTAAAGTTTGGGGCTGCGATGCTTATGTGAAAAAGCTTCAACCTGATAAGCACGAACCCAAATCGGAGAAATGTGTCTTCATAGGATACCCAAAGGAGACTGTTGGGTACACCTTCTATCACAGATCCGAAGGCATGACTTTTGTTGCAAAATTCGGAATCTTTCTTGAGAAGGAGTTTCTCTCGAAAGAAGTGAGTGGGAGGAAAGTGGAACTTGATGAGGTAACTGTACCTGCTCCCTTATTGGAAAGTAGTTCATCGCAGAAACCAGTTTCCGCGACGCCTATACCAATTAGTGAGGAAGTTAATGATGATGATCATGGAACTTCAGATCAAGTTATTACTGAACCTCGTAGGTCAACCAGAGTAAGATCCGCACCAGAGTGGTACGGTAATCCTGTTCTGGAGGTTATGTTACTAGACCATGACGAACCTATGAACTATGAAGAAGCGATGGTGAGCCCAGATTCCGAAAAATGGCTTGAAGCCATGAAATCTGAGATGGGATCCATGTATGAGAACAAAGTGTGGACTTTGGTTGACTTGCCCAATGATCGGCAAGCAATTGAGAATAAATGGATCTTCAAGAAGAAGACTGTCGCTGACGGTAATGTTACTGTCTATAAAGCTCGACTTGTTGCAAAAGGTTTTCGACAAGTTCAAGGGATTGACTACGATGAGACCTTCTCACCCGTAGCGATGCTTAAGTCTGTCCGAATCATGTTACCAATTGCCGCATTTTATGATTATGAAATTTGGCAAATGGATGTCAAAACTGCATTCCTGAATGGATTTCTGGAAAAAGAGTTGTATATGATGCAACCGGAAGGTTCTGTCGATCCAAAGGGAGCTAACAAAGTGTGCAAGCTCCAGCGATCTATTTATGGACTGGTGCAAGCCTCTCGGAGTTGGAATAAACGCTTTGATAGTGTGATCAAAGCATTTGGTTTTGTACAGACTTTTGGAGAAGCCTGTATTTACAAGAAAGTGAGTGGGAGCACTACAACATTTCTGATAAGTATATGTGAATGACATATTGTTGATCAGAAATAATGTAGAATTATTCTGCAAAGCATAAAGGAGTGTTTGAAAGGAGTTTTTCAAAGAAAGACCTCGGTGAAGCTGCTTACAAATTGAGCGTCAAGATCTATAGAGATAGATCAAAACGCTTGATAAGTTTTTTCAATGAGTACATACCTTGACAAGATTTTGAAGTTGTTCAAAATGGAACAGTCAAAGAAAGAGTTTTTGCCTTTTTTACAAGGTGTGAAATTGAGTAAGACTCAAAGCCCGACCACGGCAGAAGATAGAAAGAGAATGAAAGTCATTCCCTATGCCTCAGCCATAGGTTCTATAAAGTATGCCATGCTGTGTACCAGATCTATTGTATACCCTATACTGATTTTGGCAAGGGAGTACAATAGTGATCTAGGAGTAGATCACTGGACAGCGGTCAAAATTATCCTTAGTGGAATAAGGATATGTTTCTCGATTATGGAGGTGCCAAAAGGTTCGTCGTAACGGGTTATGTCGATACAAGTTTTAGCACTGATCCAGATGACTCTATGTCTTCATCTGGATACATATTGAAAGTGGGAGCAATTAGCTAAAGTAGCTCCGTGCAGAGCATTGTAGACATAGAAATTTGCAAAATACATACGGATCTGAATATGGCAGACCCGTTGACTAAACTTCTCTCACAAGCAAAACATGATCACACCTTAATACTCTTTGGGTGTTAATCACATAGCGATGTGAACTAGATTATTGACTCTAGTAAACCCTTTGGGTGTTGGTCACATGACGATGTGAACTATGGGTGTTAATCACATGGTGATGTGAACTATTGATGTTAAATCACATGGCGATGTGATCTAGATTATTGACTCTAGTGCAAGTGGGAGACTGAAGGAAATATGCCCTAGAGGCAATAAAGTTATTATTTATTTCCTTATTTCATGATAAATGTTTATTACTCATGCTAGAATTGTATTAACCGGAAACATAATACTTGTGTCAATACATATGCAAACAGAGTGTCACTAGTATTCCTCTACTTGACTAGCTCGTTGATCAAAGATGGTTATGTTTCCTAGCCATAGACATGAGTTGTCATTTGATTAACGGGATCACATCATTAGGAGAATGATGTGATTGACTTGACCCATTCCGTTAGCTTAGCACACGGTCGTTTAGTATTCTGCTATTGC
Organism: Triticum aestivum; assembly: GCF_018294505.1. Classification (NCBI taxonomy): domain Eukaryota; kingdom Viridiplantae; phylum Streptophyta; class Magnoliopsida; order Poales; family Poaceae; genus Triticum; species Triticum aestivum. Next base: position 112,275,871 of record NC_057805.1, on the reverse strand, counting down.
TTTCTCCATGACTTATACATGTTCCTATGACTATGAGATTATGCAACTCCCGTTTACCAGAGGAACACTTTGTGTGCTACCAAACGTCACAACGTAACTGGGTGATTATAAAGGTGCTCTACAGGTGTCTCGAAAGGTACTTGTTGGGTTGGCGTATTTCGAGATTAGGATTTGTCACTCCGATTGTCGGAGAGGTATCTCTGGGCCCACTCGGTAACGCAAATCACTATAAGACTTGCAAGCATTGCAACTAATGAGTTAGTTGCGAGATGATGTATTACAGAACGAGTAAAGAGACTTGCCGATAACGAGATTGAACTAGGTATTGAGATACCGACGATCGAATCTCGGGCAAGTAACATACCGATGACAAAGGGAACAACGTATGTTGTTATGCGGTCTGACCGATAAAGATCTTCGTAGAATATGTGGGAGCCAATATGAGCATCCAGGTTCCGCTATTGGTTATTGACCGGAGACGTGTCTCGGTCATGTCTACATAGTTCTCGAACTCGTAGGGTCCGCACGCTTAAAGTTCGATGACGGTTATATTATGAGTTTATGTGATTTGATGTACCGAATATTGTTCGGAGTCCCGGATGTGATCACGGACATGACGAGGAGTATCGAAATGGTCGAGACATGAAGATTGATATATTGGAAGCCTATGTTTGGATATCGGAAGTGTTCCGGGTGAAATCGGAATTTTACCGGAGTACCGGGAGGTTACCGGAACCCCCCGGGGGCTTAATGGGCCATAGTGGGCCTTAGTGGAAGAGAGGAGAGGCGGCCAGGGCAGGGCCGCGCCCCCCTCCCCCTAGTCCGAATAGGACAAGGAGAGGGGGGCGACAACCCCCTTTCCTTCCTCTATCCCTCCTCTTTCCCCCTCCACTCCTATTCCAACAAGGAAAAGGGAGGGAGTCCTACTCCCGGTGGGAGTAGAACTCCTCCTGGCGCGCCCCTCCTGGCCGGCCGCACCTCTCCCCCTTGCTCCTTTATATACGGGGGCAGGGGGCACACTAGAGATACAACAATCGATCGTTTGATCTTTTAGCCGTGTGCGGTGCCCCCTCCACCATAGTCCACCTCGATAATACTATAGCGGTGCTTAGGCGAAGCCCTGCGTCAGTAGAACATCATCATCATCACCACGCCGTCGTGTTGACGAAACTCTCCCTCAACACTCGGCTGGATCGGAGTTCGAGGGACGTCATCGGGCTGAACGTGTGCTAAACTCGGAGGTGCCGTGCGTTTGGTACTTGATCGGTCGGATCGTGAAGACGTACGACTACATCAACCGCGTTGTGCTAACGCTTCCGCTTTCGGTCTATGAGGGTACGTGGACAACACTCTCCCCTCTCGTTGCTATGCATCACCATGATCTTGCGTGTGCGTAGGAATTTTTTTGAAATTACTACGTTCCCCAACAGTTACTATGGAAAATAATCCTTTGAGGGGTTTGTTCGGGGTACCTTCACCTCGACTGGAACCACAATTAGCTAGCCTCCAACCTACTGCACCTACTGAAAACATTGAATATGAAATTCCTTCGGGTATGATAGAACAACTGCTAGCTAATCCTTATGCAGGAGATGGAACTGAACATCCTGATATGCACTTGATATATGTGATATGCACTTGATATATGTAGAACAAATTTGTGGATTGTTTAAGCTTGCAGGTTTACCCAAGGATGAAGTTATGAAAAGGTTTTCCCTTTATCTTTGAAGGGAAAAGCATTGGCATCGTATAGGCTATACGATGATATTGGATCTTGGAATTGGAATCGATTGAAATTGGAGTTCCACCAAAAAAATTATCCTATGCATCTAGTTCATCGTGATCGAAATTATATATATAATTTTTGTTCTCGTGAAGGAGAAAGTATCTCTCTAGCTTGGGGGAGGCTGAAGTCAATGTTATATTCATGCCCCAATCATAAGCTCTCAAGAGAAATTATTATCCGGAATTTTTATGCTCGGCTTTCTTGTAATGATCAAACCATGCTCGATACTTCTTGTGTTGGTTCTTTTATGAAGAAGACTATTGAATTTCGGTGGGATATTTTGGAAAGAATTAAATGCAACTCTGAAGATTGGGAACTCGGCGAAGGTAAAGGGTCTGGTATTAAGCTTAAGTATGATTGTTTTAAATCTTTTATGAATACCGATGCTTTTCAAAAGTTTAGCACTAAATATGGACTTGACTCTGAGATAGTAGCCTCCTTTTGTGAATCATTTGCTACTCATGTTGATCTCCCTAAAGAGAAGTGGTTTAAATATCACCCACCTATTAAAGAAGAAATCAAAGAACCGGTACCAGTTAAAGAAGAAACTATACTTTATAATGTTGATCCAGTTGTTCCTTCTGCTTATATTGAGAAACCACCTTTCCCTATTAGGATAAAGGAACATGCTAAAGTTTCAAGTGTGGTTAACAAAAGCTATATTAGAACACCTAAACCTGATGAACAAATTAAAGTAGAACCTAGTATTGCTATGGTTAAAGATCTCTTGGAAGAAGATATAGATGGACATGTTATTTTGTGTGAAGAAGCTGCTAGAATTGCCAAACCTGGTAAAAAAGATAAACATAGACCTGTTGTTGGCATGCCCGTTATCTCAGTTAAAATAGGAGATCATTGTTATCATGGTTTATGTGACATAGGTGCTAGTGTGAGTGCTATTCCTTACACCTTATATCAAGAAATTATGAATGACATAGCACCCGCGGAGATAGAAGACATAGATGTTACTATTAAACCTGCTAATAGAGACACTATATCACGAATTGGGATTGTTAGAGATGTTGAAGTCTTGTGTGGGAAAATAAAATACCCTACTGATTTTCTTGTTCTGGGTTCCCCACAAAATGATTTTTGTCCCATTATCTTTGGTAGACCTTTCTTGAACACCGTTAATGCTAAAATAGATTGTGAGAAACAAACTGTCGGTGTTAGTTTTGGTGATGAGTATCATGAGTTTATTTTTTCCAATTTTAGTAAAAAACTTCATGAAAAAGAATTGCCTAGTAAAGATGAATTAATTGGTCTTGCTTCTATTGTTGTGCCTCCTACTGATCCACTAGAACAATATTTGCTAGACCATGAAAATGATTTACATATGCATGAAAGAAATGAAATGGATAAGATTTTCTTTGAACAACGTCCTCTGCTTAAACACAATCTGCCTATTGAAACTCTAGGAGGTCCTCCTCCACCTAAAGGTGATCCTGTGTTTGAATTAAAACAATTGCCAGACACTTTGAAATATGCTTATCTTGATGAAAAGAAGATATATCCTGTTATTATTAGTGCTAACCTTTCAGAACATGAAGAAGAAAGATTATTGAAAGTTCTAAGGAAGTACCGAGCTGCTATTGGATATACTCTTGATGATTTAAATGGCATTAGTCCCACTCTATGTCAGCACAAAATTATTATGGAACCTGATGCTAAACCCGTTGTTGATCACCAACGTCGGTTAAATCCGAAGATGAAAGAAGTGGTAAGAACAAAAATATTAAAACTTCTGGAAGCATGTATAATCTATTCTATAGCTGATAGTAGATGGGTAAGTCCCGTTCATTGTGTCCCTAAGAGTGGAGGTATAACTGTTGTCCCTAATGATAAGAATGAACTTATTCCACAAAGAATTGTTACAAGCTATAGAATGGTAATTGATTTTAGAAAACTAAACAAAGCAAATAGAAAACATCATTACCCTCTGCCTTTTATTGATCAAATGCTTGAACGATTATCTAAGCACACACATTTTTTCTTCCTTGATGGATATTCTGGTTTTTCACAAATACCTTTTTCTCAACCTGATCAAGAAAAGACCACTTTTACTTGTCCCTTTGGAACTTATGCTTATAGACATATGCCTTTTGGTCTATGTAATGCACCTGCTACCTTTCAAAGATGTATGACTGCTATATTCTCTGACTTTTGTGAAAAGATTGTTGAGGTTTTCATGGAGGATTTCTCTGTTTATGGGAAGTCTTTTTGATGATTGTTTAAGCAATCTTGATCGAGTTTTGCAGAGATGTGAACAAACAAATCTTGTCTTGAATTGGGAGAACTGCCACTTTATGGTTAATGAAGGCATTGTCTTGGGTCATAAAATTTCTGAAAGAGGTATTGAAGTGGACAAAGCTAAGGTTGATGCAATTGAGAAAATGCCATGTCCTAAAGATATAAAAGGTATTCGTAGTTTCTTAGGTCATGCTGGTTTCTATAGGAGATTTATCAAAGACTTTTCTAAAATTTCTAGGCCTCTTACGAGTCTCTTGCAAAAGGATATTCCTTTTGTTTTTGATGATGATTGTTTAGAAGCCTTTAAAACACTCAAGAAAGCCTTAATTTCTGCACCTATTGTTCAACCACCTGATTGGAACTTGCCTTTTGAAATTATGTGTGATGCTAGTGATTATGTTGTTGGTGATGTTCTAGGACAAAGAGTTGATAAGAAACTGAATGTTATTCATTATGCTAGTAAAACTCTAGACAGTGCTCAAAGAAATTATGCTACTACTGAAAAAGAATTCTTAGCTGTGGTGTTTGCTTGTGACAAATTTAAACCTTATATTGTTGATTCAAAAGTAATTGTTCACACATACCATGCTGCTATCAAATATCTTATGGAAAAGAAAGATGCTAAACCTATACTTATTTGATGGGTTCTCTTGTTACAAGAATTTGATTTACAGATCACTGATAGAAAAGGAGCTGAGAACCCCGTAGCTGATAATTTATCTAGGCTTGAAAATGTGCCTGATGACCCACTACCTATTGATGATAGTTTTCCTGATGAGCAGTTAGCTGCAATAAATGTTGCTCATAGTACTCCTTGGTATGCTGACTATGCTAATTACATTGTTGCTAAATATTTACCACCTAGCTTTACATACCAACAAAAGGAAAAATTCTTCTATGATTTAAGACATTACTTTTGGGATGACCCACATCTTTATAAAGAAGGAGTAGATGGTATTATTAGACATTGTGTACCTGAGCATGAACATGGACAAATTCTATGAAAATGTCACTCCGAAGCTTATGGAGGGCATCATGTTGGAGATAGAACTGCTCACAAGGTACAATCTGGATTTTATTGGCCTGCTCTCTTCAAGGATGCCCGTAAGTTCGTCTTATCTTGTGATGAATGTCAAAGAATAGGTAATATCGGTAAGCATCAAGAAATGCCTATGAATTATTCACTTGATGTTGAACCATTTGATGTTTGGGGATTTGATTACATGGGACCTTTTACTTCCTCTAATGGGTATACACATATTTTGGTTGCTGTTGATTATGTTACCAAATGGGTAGAAGCTATTCCAACCAGTAGTGCTGATCACAACACCTCTATTAAAATGCTTAAGGAAGTTATTTTCCCAAGGTTTGGAGTCCCTGATATTTAATGACTGGTGGTGGTTCACACTTTATTCATGGTGCTTTCCGTAAAATGCTTGCCAAGTATGATGTTAACCATAGAACTGCATCACCTTATAATCCTCAGTCTAGTGGTCAAGTTGAACTTAGCAATAGAGAAATAAAATTAGTTTTGCAAAAGACTGTCAATAGGTCCAGGAAGAATTGGTCTAAGAAATTAGATGATGCACTCTGGGCTTATAGAACAGCATATAAAAATCCTATGGGTATGTCTCCTTATAAAATGGTTTATGGAAAAGCTTGTCACTTGCCTCTTGAGTTAGAACATAAAGCATATTGGGCAATCAAAGAACTCAATTATGATTTCAAACTTGCCGATGAAAAGAGGTTATTTGATATTAGCTCATTAGATGAATGGAGAACCCAAGCTTATGAAAATGCAAAATTATTCAAAGAAAAAGTTAAAAGATGGCATGACAAAAGAATCCAAAAGCGTGAGTTTAAAGTCGGAGAATATGTTCTTTTGTACAACTCTCGTTTCAGATTCTTTGCAGGAAAACTCCTGTCAAAATGGGAAGGCCCATATGTCATCGAGGAGGTTTATCGGTCTGGAGCCATCAAAATAAATAATGCCGAAGGTACTAACCCGAAGGTTGTCAAATGGGCAACGAAAAAAACATTATATCTCAGGTACGCCTATTAATGTTGAAAGTAATATTAGCCAAACTTTGACACCGGAAGAACACATAAAAGAGTCCTTCTAGAACACTCCAGAATCGTGAAAATAAGGAGGTACGTGATATGGTAAGTAAACGGACTTCGAAAAATCCGTAAAAATATTTTTTATCAGTTTTGGAATATTTAGAAAATTAGGAAAATAAGAAACTTATAGGAAGCGTACCATGGAGGGCACAAGACACCAGGGCGCGCCAGGCCTGCCTGGCACGCCCAGGTGGGTTGTGCCTACCTGGGACACCTTCCGGACTCCGTTTTTCTACAGGTTACTTGTCCCCCAAGATAAAAAATCTATATATACTTCCCGAACCTGTTAACCACCGTATCGAGGAGAAATCCTCTGTTTTCTTTTCCTTGCTGTTTTCTGACAGATTCAACTAGACCAACGTCATGTCTTCCTCACCCTTCAACAATGGAGAAGGAGACATAAGGTTGGTTCAGGAAGATCTAAGGAGGGATGAAGCTGAAGAGGTTGCTATGGAGGAAGAAGAGAGAAGTCCCTTTGGGACTCACTCTCCAGCCCCCGAGAGGGGTACATTAGCTGGCATCTCTACTCACCCTAATCCTTATCAAGCCATGGGACCATCGAACAATCAAGCTGAAGGAAATATACCCTAGAGGCAATAATAAAGTTGTTATTTATTATTTCCTTATATCATGATAAATGTTTATTATTCATGCTAGAATTGTATTAACCAGAAACTTAGTACATGTGTGTCCCTAGTATGCCTCTACTTGACTAGCTCGTTAATCAAAGATGGTTATGTTTCCTGACCATAGACATGTGTTGTCATTTGATGAACGGGATCACATCATTAGAGAATGATGTGATGGACAAGACCCATCCGTTAGCTTAGCATTATGATCGTTGAGTTTTATTGCTATTGCTTTCTTCATGACTTATACATGTTCCTCTGACTATGAGATTATGCAACTCCCGAATACCGGAGGAACACCTTGTGTGCTATCAACTGTCACAACATAACTGGGTGATTATAAAGGTGCTCTACAAGTGTCTTGAAGGTGTTTGTTGGGTTGGCATAGATCGAGATTAGGATTTGTCACTCCGTGTATCGGAGAGGTATCTGTAGGCCCTCTCGGTAATGCTCATCACTATAAGCCTTGCAAGCAATGTGACTAATGAGTTAGTTGCGGGATGATGCATTACAGAATGAGTAAAGAGACTTGCCGGTAACGAGATTGAACTAGGTATGATGATACCGACGATCGACTCTTGGGCAAGTAACATACCGATGACAAAGGGAACAACGTATGTTGTTGTGCGGTTTGACCGATAAAGATCTTCGTAGAATATGTAGGAACCAATATGAGCATCCAGGTTCCGCTATTGGTTATTGACCGGAGATGAGTCTCGGTCATGTATACATAGTTCTCGAACCCGTAGGGTCCGCACGCTTAACGTTCGATGACGATCGGTATTATGAGTTTATGTGTTTTGATGTACCGAAGGTAGTTCAGAGTCCCGGATGTGATCACGGACATGACGAGGAGTCTAGAAATGGTCGAGACATAAAGATTGATATATTGGATGACTATATTCGGACACCGGAATGGTTCCGAGGAGTATCAGATATTTACCGGAGTACTGGGGGGTTACCGGAACCCCCCGGGGGTCAATGGGCCTTAGTGGAAGAGAGGAGGAGGCGGCCCAAGTGGTGCCCCCCCCAAGCCCAATCCGAATTGGGGAGGGGGGCCGCCCCCCTTTCCTTCTCCCCCTCTTCCCTTCCTTCCCCCTCCTAGTTGGACTAGGAAAGGGGGGAAACCTACACCTAGTAGGAGTAGGAATCCCCCCTTGGGGCGCACCCCATGAGGCCGGCCGGCCCCCTCCTCCACTCCTTTATATACGGGGGAGGGGGCACCCCATAGACACACAAGTTGACCTTAGCCGTGTGCGGTGCCCTCCTCCACAGATTTCCACCTCGGTCATATTGTCGTAGTGCTCGGGCAAAGCCCTGCGTTGGTAACTTCATCATCACCATCAACACGCCGTCGTGCTGACGAAACTCTCCCTCGACCTCAGCTGGATCTAGAGTTCGAGGGACGTCACCGAGCTGAACGTGTGCAGACCGCGGAGGTGCCGTTCGTTCGATACTTGGATCGGTTGGATCGCAAAGACGTTTGACTACATCAACTGCGTTTCTAAACACTTCCGCTTTCGGTCTATGAGGGTACGTGGACACACTCTCCCCGCTCGTTGCTATGCATCTCCTATATAGATCTTGCGTGATCGTAGGAACTTATTGAAATACTTGGTATCAGAGCCAGGTTTATGCGTACATGTTATATGCACGAGTAGAACACAAAGAGTTGTGGGCGATAATAGTCATTCTGCTTACCAGCATGTCATACTTTGATTCGGCGGTATTGTTGGATGAAGCGGCTCAGACCGATATTACGCGTACGCTTACGCGAGATTTGTTCTACCGACGTGCTTCGCACACAGGAGGCTAGTGGGTGTCTGTTTCTGCAACTTTAGTTGAATCGAGTGTGACTACGCCCGGTCCTTGTTGAAGGTTAAAACAGAACACTTGACGAAAAATCGTTGTGTTTTTGATGCGTAGGTAAGAACGGTTCTTGCTAGAAGCCCGTAGCAGCCACGTAAAACTTGCAACAACAAAGTAGAGGACATCTAACTTGTTTTTGCAAGGCTTGCTGTGATGTGATATGGTCAAGACGTGATGATATATAAATTGTTGTATGAGATGATCATGTTTTGTAATAGTTATCGGCAATTGACAAGAGCCATATGGTTGTCGCTTTATTGTATGAAATGCAATTGCCATGTAATTGCTTTACTTTATCACTAAGCGGTAGCGATAGTCGTAGTAGCAATAGTTGGCGAGACGACAACGATGCTTCGATGGAGATCAAGGTGTCAAGCCGGTGATGATGGTGATCATGACGGTGCTTTGGAGATGGAGATCAAAGGCACAAGATGATGATGGCCATATCATATCACTTATATTGATTGCATGTGATGTTTATCCTTTATGCATCTTATTTTGCTTAGTACGGCGGTAGTATTATAAGATGATCTCTCACTAAATTTCAAGGTATAAGTGTTCTCCCTGAGTATGCACCGTTGCTACAGTTCATCGTGCTGAGACACCACGTGATGATCGGGTGTGATAAGCTCTACGTTCACATACAACGGGTGCAAGCCAGTTTTGCACACGTAGAATACTCGGGTTAAACTTGACGAACCTAGCATATGCAGATATGGCCTCGGAACACTGAGACCGAAAGGTCGAGCGTGAATCATATAGTAGATATGATCAACATAGTGATGTTCACCATTGAAAACTTCTCCATCTCACGTGATGATCGGACATGGTTTAGTTGATATGGATCACGTGATCACTTAGATGATTAGAGGGATGTCTATCTAAGTGGGAGTTCTTAAGTAATATGATTAATTGAACTTTAATTTATCATGAACTTAGTCCTGATAGTATTTGCATAACTATGTTGTAGATCAATAGCTCGCGATGTAGCTCCCCGTTTTTTTGATATGTTCATAGAGAAAAACTATGTTGAAAGATGATAGTAGCAATGATGCGGACTGGGTCCGTGATCTGAGGATTATCCTCATTGCTGCACAGAAGAATTATGTCCTTGATGCACCGCTAGGTGACAGACCTATTGCAGGAGCAGATGCAGACGTTATGAACATTTAGCAAGATCGGTATGATGACTACTGGATAGTTTAGTGTGCCATACTTTATGGCTTAGAACCGGGACTTCAAAAATGTTTTGAACGACAAGGAGCATATAACATGTTCCAAGAGCTGAAATTGATATTTCAGACTCATGCCCGAGTCAAGAGGTAAGCAACCTCTGACAAGTATTTTGCCTACAAGATGGAGGAGAATAGCTCAACTAGTGAGCATGTGCTCAGAATGTCTGGGTACTACAATCGCTTGAATCAAGTGGGAGTTTATCTTCCAGATAAGATAGTGATTGACAGAGTTCTCTAGTCACTATCACCAACTTACTGGAACTTTGTGATGAACTATAATATGCAAGGGATGACGAAAATGATTCCCGAGCTCTTCGTGATGCTGAAATCGACGAAGGTAGAAATCAAGAAAAGCATCAAATGTTGATGGTTGACAAGACCACTAGTTTCAAGTAAAAGGGAAGGGAAAGAAAGGGAACTTCAAGAAGAATGGCAAGCAAGTTGCCACCTCCATGAAGAAGCCCAAAGCTATACCCAAGCCTGAAACTGAGTGCATCTACTGCAAAGGAAATGGTCACTGGAAGCGGAACTGCCCAAAATACTTGGCGGATAAGAAGGATGGCAAAGTGAACAAAAGTATATATGATATACATGTTATTGATGTGTACTTTACTAGTGTTCATAGTAGCCCCTGGGTATTTGATACTGGTTCAGCTGCTATGATTAGTAACTCGAAATAGGAGTTACAAAATAAACAAAGACTAGTTGAGGGCAAGGTGACGATGTGTGTTGGAAGTAATTCCAAGGTTGATACGATCACCGTCGCACACTCCCTTTACCTTCGGGATTAGTGTTGAACCTAAAATAAATGTTATTTGGTGTTTGCGTTGAGCATAATATGATTGGATCATGTTTATTGCAATACGGTTATTCACTTAAGTTAAAGAATAACTGTTATTCTGTTTACATGAATAAAACCTTATGTGGTCATACACCCAAGGTGAATGTTTTATTGAATCTCGATCATAGTGATACACATATTCATAAAATTGATGCCAAAAGATGAAAAGTTAATAATGATAGTGCAACTTATTTGTGGCACTGCCGTTTAGGTCATATTGGTGTAAAGCGCATGAAGAAACTCCATGCTGATGGGCTTTTGGAATCACTTGATTATGAATCACTTGATGCTTGCGAACCATGCCTCATGGGCAAGATGACTAAGTGTCCGTTCTCCGGAACAATGGAGCGAGCAACTGACTAATTGGAAATAATACATACTGATGTATGTGGTCCGATGGGTGTTGAGGCTCGCGGCGGGTATCATTATTTTCGGACCTTCACAGATGATTTGAGCAGATATGGGTATATCTACTTGATGAAACATAAGTCTAAAACATTTTAAAAGTTCAAAGAATTTCAGAGTGAAGTGGAAAAATCATCGTAACAAGAAAATAAAGTTTCTACGATCCGATTGCGGAGACGAATATTTGAGTTACGAGTTTGGTCTTCATTTGAAACAATGTGGATAGTTTCGCAACTCACGCCACCTGGAACACCACAGCGTAATGGTGTGTCCGAACGTCGTAACCGTACTTTATTAGATATGGTGTGATCTATGATGTCTCTTACCGATTTACCACTATCATATTGGGGGTTATGCATTAGAGACAACTGCATTCACATTAAATAGGGCACCATCTAAATCCGTTGAGATGACACCATTTGAACTGTGGTTTGGCAAGAAACCTAAGCTGTCGTTTCCTAAAATTTTGGACTGCGATGCTTATGTGAAAAAGCTTCAACCTAATAAGCTCGAACCCAAATCGGAGAAATGTGTCTTCATAGGATACCCAAAGGAAACTGTTGGGTACACCTTCTATCACAGATCCGAAGGCAAGATATTCGTTGCTAAGAATGGATCCTTTCTAGAGAAGGAGTTTCTCTCGAAAGAAGTGAGTGGGAGGAAAGTAGAACTTGATGAGGTAATTGTACCTGCTCCCTTATTGGAAAGTAGTTCATCACAGAAATTAGTTCCGGTGATGCCTACACCAATTAGTGAGGAAGCTAATGATGATGATCATGAAACTTTAGATCAAGTTACTACCGAACCTCGTAGGTCAACCGGTGTAAGATCCGCGCCACAGTGGTACGATAATCCTGTTCTAGAAATCATGTTACTTGACCATGACGAACCTACGAACTATGAGGAAGCGATGATGAGCCCAGATTCCGCGAAATGGCTTGAGGCCATGAAATCTGAGATGGGATCCATGTATGAGAACAAAGTGTGGACTTTGGTTGACTTGCCCGATGATCGGCAAGCCATAGAGAATAAAATGGATCTTCAAGAGGAAGACAGACGCTGATAGTAGTGTTACTATCTACAAAGCTCGACTTGTCGAAAAGGTTTTTTTGACAAGTTCAAGATGTTGACTACGATGAGTTTTTATTACTCGTATCGATGCTTAAAGTCCATCCGAATCATGTTAGCAATTGCCACATTTCATGAAATCTGGTAAATGGATGTCAAAACTACATTCCTTAATGGATTTCTTAAAGAAGAGTTGTATATGATGCAACAAGAAGGTTTTGTCAATCCTAAAGGTGCTAACAAAGTGTGCAAGCTCCAGCAATCTATCTATGGACTGGTGCAAGCATCTCAGAGTTGGAATATACGCTTTGATAAGGTGATCAAAGCATATGGTTTTATACAAACTAGTCGTGAAGCCTATATTTACAAGAAAGTGAGTGGGAGTACTACAACATTTCTGATATGTATATGTGAATGACATATTGTTGATCGGAAATAATGTAGAATTTTTCTGGAAAGCATAAAGGAGTGTTTGAAAGGAGTTTTTCAAAGAAAGACCTCGCTGAAGCTGCTTACATATTGAGCATCAAGACCTATAGAGATAGAAAAAGATGCTTGATAAGTTTTTTTCAATGAGTACATACCTTGACAAGATTTTGAAGTTGTCAAAATGGAACATTCAAAGAAGGAGTTCTTGCCTGTGTTGCAAGGTGTGAAGTTGAGTAAAAACTCAAAACCCAACCACGGCAGAAAATAGAAAGATAATGAAAATTCATTCCCTATGCCTCGGTAATAGGTTCTATGAAGTATGCTATGTTGTGTACCAGACCTATTGTGAACCTCACCATGAGTTTGGCAAGAGGGTGCAATAGTGATCCAGGAGTGGATCACTTGACAGCGGTCAAAATTATCCTTAGAAGACTAAGGAGATATTTCTCGGTTATGGAGGTGATAAAGAGTTCGTCGTAAAGAGTTACGCTGATGCAAGCTTTTACACCGATCCGGATGACTCTGAGTCTCAATCTGGATACATATTGAAAGAGGGAGCAATTAGCTAGAGTAGCTCCATGCAGAGCATTGTAGACATAGAAAATTTGCAAAATACATACGGCTCTGAATGTGACAGACCCATTGACTAAGCTTCTCTCACAAGCAAAACATGATCACACCTTAGTACTCTTTGGGTGTTAATCACATAGCGATGTGAACTAGATTATTGACTCTAGTAAAACCCTTTGGGTATTAGTCACATGGCAATGTGAACTAATCACATGGTAATGTGAACTATTGGTATTAAATCACATGGCGATGTGAACTAGATTATTGACTCTAGTGCAAGTGGGAGACTGAAGGAAATATGCCGTAGAGGCAATAATAAAGTTGTTATTTATATTTCCTTATATCATGATAAATGTTTATTATTCATGCTAGAATTGTATTAACTGGAAAGTTAGTACATGTGTGAATACATACACAAAATAGAGTGTCCCTGGTATGCCTCTACTTGACTAGCTCATTAATCGAAGGTGGTTATGTTTCCTGGCCATAGACATGTGTTGTCATTTGATGAAAGGGATCACATCATTAGAGAATGATGTGATGGAAAAGACCCATCCGTTAGCTTAGCATTATGATCGTTGAGTTTTATTGCTATTGCTTTCTTCATGACTTATACATGTTCCTCTGACTATGAGATTATGCAACTCCCGAATGGCGGAGGAACACCTTGTGTGCTATCAAACGTCACAACGTAAATGGGTGATTATAAAGATGCTCTACAGGTGTCTCCGAAGGTGTTTGTTGGGTTGGCATAGATCGAGATTAGGATTTGTCACTCCGTGTATCAGAGAGGTATCTCTAGGCCCTCTCGGTAATGCTCAACACTATAAGCCTTGCAAGCAATGTGACTAATGAGTTAGTTGGGGGATGATGCATTACGAAATGAGTAAAGAGACTTGCCGGTAACGAGATTGAACTAGGTATGATGATACCGACGATGACAAAGGGAACAACGTATGTTGTTGTGCGGTTGGACCGATAAAGATCTTCCTAGAATATGTAGGAACCAATATGAGCATCCAGGTTCCGCTATTGGTTATTGACCGGAGATGAGTCTCGGTCATGTCTACATAGTTCTCGAACCCGTAGGGTCCACACGCTTAACGTTCGATGACGATCGGTATTATGAGTTTATGTGTTTTGATGTACCGAAGGTAGTTCAGAGTCCCGGATGTGATCACGGACATGACGAGGAGTATCGAAATGGTGAAGACATAAAGACTGATATATTAGATGACTATATTGGGACACCGGAGTGGTTCCGAGGAGTATCAGATACTTACTGGAGTACCGGGGGGTTACCGGAACCCCCGGGGTGGTCAATGGGCCTTCATGGGCCTTAGTGTAAGAGAGGAGGAGGCGGCCAAGTGGTGGGGTGCGCCCCCCAAGCCCACTCCGAACTGGGGAGGGGGTCGGCCCGCCTTTCCTTCTCCCCCTCTTCCCTTCCTTCCCCCTCCTAGTTGGACTAGGAAACGGGGGAAACCTACTCCTAGTAGGAGTAGGAATCCCCCCTTAGGGCGCACCCCATGAGGCCGGCCGGCCCCCTCCTCCACTCCTTTATATACGGGGGAGAGGGGCACCCCATAGACACACAAGTTGATCTTAGCTGTGTGCGGTGCCCCCCTCCACAGATTTCCACCTCGGTCATATTGTCGTAGTTCTTAGGCAAAGCCCTGTGTCGGTAAATTCATCATCACCGTCAACACGCCGTCGTGCTGACGAAACTCTCCCTCGGCCTCAGCTAGATCTAGATTTCGAGGGACATCACCGAGCTGAACGTGTGCAGATCGCGGAGGTGCCGTGCGTTCGGTACTTGAATCGGTTGGATCGCGAAGACGTTCGACTACATCAACCGTGTTACTAAACGCTTCCGCTTTCGGTCTACGAGGGTACGTGGACACACTCTCCCCGCTCGTTGCTATGCATCTCCTAGATAGATCTTGTGTGATCTTAGGAATTTTTTTGAAATACTGTGTTCCCCAACACAAGCGAGACTGGAAGAGCAAGAAGAGCTCCCACCGAGGAGGCCCTTACACAGGTTACATCGTAATAATTTTCGCAATTTGATTCACAATTATGGGTTCGAGAACACTCCTCGTAGGCACATACCATCCAACTGGGACATATCCCGGCCAAGAGAAAACAGTGCAGGAACAAAACTGTGGGGCCCGAAGAATAAACATATAATGGCTGAGGTGAAGAAAAAGAGTGAATTAATTCATCAAGCCCTTCGGGAGATTCAAGGTTTGAAGGATCTACTCACGGTTATATTGGAGAACACTACCTCATCACCACCACCACCATCTTCTTCACCACCAAAGGAGAATTGAGTATCGGGTATGGGCACTCCCCATGGCTTTCGCCAAGCTTGGGGGAGGTGCCCCGGTATCGTATCATCCCACTATATTTTTACCTTTACTTATTTTAGTTCGATATTTTGCTTTAGAAGAATAAAAGTTTAGTTTGATCCTTTCTTATTTGAGAGTTTGCTTAGTGATCTATCCTTGTAATCATGTGCGAGTTATATAATAAAGTTTAGTTTGAGTTTTTGCTTTCTTTACTTTCATGTTGCAAATAAAAGAAAAGAAATAAGAAAGAAAAAGAGAAAGGAATTAAATAAAAGAAAGGAAATAAATGAAGAAGATCATATACTAATCTTATGGTAGATGATGACACCACATAAGGAAAAGTATAAGTAGAAAATTTTATTAGAGATTGACAAACATAGCCTTAGCCAATGATGCAACTCATGAAAGAAGTAATAAGGGAAGAGAAGATTCACATATAAATATACTATCCTAGAAATCTTTTGGGAATGTGAGCCCTCATCAAAATATTATATGCCAAAACTATTGACGTTGGACAAGGAAGACAACTTAATGGTTTATGTTTGTTCATATTCACATAGAAGTCATATTGTCATATATCCTTCAACATGTGGTGCTTGCCCCCTATCTTTGCTAGACAAAAATTCCGCACTAAGTAGAGATACTACTTGTGCATCCAAAAACCCTTAAACCCAAATCTTATTTTCAAGTGTCCATCATACCTACCTAGGGATTGAGCAAGATCCCTCAAGTAAGTTGTCATCGGTGCAAAAAGGCAATAAAAATTGCTTCTAAAAGTGTGAGATCATTTAGTGTAAGAGAAAATTGAGCATTGCACGAACTTGTGATGGTGAAGAATAAAAGCGACAGACTGCATAATAAAGGTTGCTATCACAAGGGGAAATGTAATGTGACGTTCTTTTGCACTAAGGGGTTGAACATACAAACAAATAAGCGCATGGCAACCTCTGCTTCCCTCTGCGAAGGGCCTATCTTTTACTTTTATGTATTTACTTTTATGCAAAGAGTCAAAGTTTTCCTTCTACTCCTTTTTATTCTTCTTCTTTGGCAAGCATCATGTGGTGAGGAAAGATCTAGGTACATATGTCCAGTTGAATATAGATAGCATGAGTTATTATTGTTGATATCACCCTTGAGGTGAATACGTTGGGAGGCAAAACTATAAGCCCATATCTTTCTATGTGTCCGGTTGAAACGTTTTGCTCATATGTACGCGGTGAGTGTTAGTTATCATAGAAGACTATATGATGGTTGAGTATGTGGACTTGCCTAAAGACTCCGATACGTGACCCTTCCTGAAAAGAGGATGAATTGTAGTTGCAAAGTTGACTAAGAACATAGTTTGTTGGGTTTTAATAGAGTTTTGCTTTATACTTCGATTGTGTGATGAATTGTCACTTATTCATGAGAAGTCTATGATAAAAGTTCTTTGATAAAAGTCTTATGTTTGAATTTGTTGTTGTTATAATAATGAACATGATGCTTCTATGTTCGTATGTTGTTTTTATCGACACCTCTCTCTCAAAGCATGTGGACATGTTTTTCTATTTCAGTTTTCGCTTGAGGACAAGCGAGGTCTAAGCTTGGGGGAGTTGATACGTCCATTTTGCATCATGTTTTCTTATTGTTATTTATGATGTTTTAATCTATAATAATGCTTTTTGGAGTAATTTTAATGCCTTTTCTCTCATAATATGCAAGGTATACACAAAGAGGGAGAATTCCGGCAGCTGGAAATTTGCACCTGGAAAAGCTACGTCAGGCTACCTATTCTGCACAACTCCAAATGAGCTGAAACTTCACGGAGATTTTTTATGGAATATTTGAGGAATATTGGAGCAAATAACTACCAGAGGGGGCCCACCAGGTGGGCACAACCCACTTCTTGAGCATGAATATCATTTGTATGTAGTTACTTTTGTTCTTGAGGTCACGGGAGAAATCATGTTGCAAGTAATCATGTGAACTTGATATGTGTTCGATATTTTGATAGTATGTGTGTTGTGATTCCCTTAGTGATGTCATGTGAACGTCGACTACATGACACTTCACCATATGGGCCTAAGGGAATGCATTGAGGAATAGTAATTAGATGATGGGTTGCGAGAGTGACAGAAGCTTAAACCCCAGTTTATGCGCTATTCCGTAAGGGACCGATTGGATCCAAAAGTTTAATGCTATGGTTAGAATTTATTCTTAATACTTTTCTTGTAGTTGCGGATGCTTGCGGGAGGGTTAATCATAAGTAGGAGGTTTGTTCAAGTAAGAACAACACCTAAGCACCGGTCCACCCACATATCAAATTATCAAAGTAGCGAACACAAATCAAACCAACATGATGAAAGTGACTAGATGAAATTCCCGTGTACCCTCAAGAACGCTTTGCTTATCATCAAAGACCGTTTTGGCCTGTCCTTTGCCTCAAAAGGATTTGGCTACCTTGTTGCACTTTTGTTACTACTATCGTTACTTGCTCATTACAAATTATCTTGCTATCAAACTACTCCGCTACTTACAATTTCAGCACTTGCAGACATTACCTTGCTGAAAACCACTTGTCATTTCCTTCCGCTCCTCATTGTGTTCGACACTCTTACTTATCGAAAAGAGCTACAATTGATCCCCTATACATGTGGGTCATCAGT
This sequence comes from Triticum aestivum, assembly GCF_018294505.1. Classification (NCBI taxonomy): domain Eukaryota; kingdom Viridiplantae; phylum Streptophyta; class Magnoliopsida; order Poales; family Poaceae; genus Triticum; species Triticum aestivum. Next base: position 112,257,675 of record NC_057805.1, on the reverse strand, counting down.
AAGGGAATAAAAAAAAAGAAACCATATAGTTTAGTAAAAAATGCCATGGTTCGAACAAAAAAAATGCCATAATCCATAGAGAAATTGTCATGGTCTTTTGCCATGTGCTATGAAAAAAATTCCATGTTTCAAGTTTTTTTTAAAAATGGCGCAAAAAGGAAGAAGACATGGCAACTTGCTAGTAGTTGCCATGTTTCTTAAAGTAATTTACAATGGTCCCATGAAAAATGCCATGGATGTAAAGTAAAATTTGCAAAAAAAGAAAAAATTGCCATAGTCCCCAAATAAAGAAATTTCCATGCTCTTTTTTGCCATTACCGATTATATTGACATGCATGTAAAAAGGTCGAAAATTGTCGTGGCAACAAAGGTAAATTTGCCTTGTCAAAAAAATTTTGTTATGCCAAACTAAAAAGTAATTATTTTCACAGAAGAAAAAAAGTGGTTTGAAAGAATTTGATAGGGCGTTATAGGTAAATTTTTCATGTCAATAAAAGAAAAATTGTCATGGCAAATTAAAGTAAGTTTTGCCCATCTTTTTCTTGTTGACATTTAAAGGTTAAAAATTGCCGTGGCAATATAGGTAAATTTGCCATGTGAAATAGGTAAAATTGCCATGGCAAAATAGAAACTAAATTTTACAAAAAGCAAAATAATAGTTTCAAGGAACTTGCCAGGGCGTTATAGGTTAATTTTCCATGTCAATATAAGAAAAATTGCCATGGAAAATTTAAAAGTAAATTTTGCAATCTTTTTGTTGTTGTCATTTAAAGGTTAAAAATTGCCATGGCAATATAGGTAAATTTGCCATGTGAAAATAGGTAACATTTTCATGGAAAAATAAAAACTTAATTTTACAAAAAGAAAAAGAATAGGTTCAAGGAATTTTCCAGGGTGTTATAGGTAAAATTGCCATGTCAATATAGGAAAAATTATCATGGCAAAATAAAAAGTAAAATGTGCCATCTTTATTTTTTCTGTTTTATTATAATTTGCCATGGCAAAAAAGTTAAAAAAAATTGACATGCCAACTTATGCTTAAAAGAATAATTTGCCCATGGCAACTCTGATGGTGTGTTTCAATATAATTGGCACTATGTCATCGTAATTTGCCATGGGAAAACATGCCAAAAAAATGAACAAAAATTGCCATGCTATGTGAAAAGCATGGTAGAAGAAGCTATGTAGGTCATGGCAATTGTGTGTAAAAAACAAGATTCCATGCTATGTGAAGTATGAATTTGCCGTGGATCGTTAAAAAATTGCCGTTGTTCGACAAGTTGGCACCTTTTGTATCATAAAATTGCCATGTATGTGAAACAACACCAAAAAATGATCAAAAATTGACATAGCAAAATGCAAATTCAAATTTACCGTGTTTTTTAATCAAAATTGCGATGTATGTGAAAAAATAGTTTTGTAATGGATTTACCATGTGACCATTAATGAATTGTCAAAGTTGTCGTGGCAACACATCTTAAGTTGTAAATATGGCTATCATTGCTAATTTGCCATGGTAAAAAATATCATGTTTTATAATTGTAAGAGTTGTTGTGGCATGTGAAAAACACTCAAAACTTGCCATGGCAAACTACATCTTATAATTTTTCATGGCAGAAACACGTCTTAAGTTGCCATGGCAAAACGCATTGTAAGTTGTTGTGTAAACACATTTTTAGTTTTCCATGGCAACCCAACTAAAAGTTGTCATGTCAAAACATATCTAAGTTTGCATGCCAAACAATAAACTAAAAATGGCGACAACATGCATACCGGGTGAAACCAAAATTCATGTGCGCACAAGTTGACATGATTTTTAAAGAAAAGAAAAACTCTTGCCTATGCACATACAAAGTCGCCATATCTGTTATATTTATCATGAAATCGCAGGAGATCTAATACCTACAATTGCCACTGTGATGAGTTATTGAAGTTGTTATTAAGCTTGCCATGGCAAAACTACAATGGGACAAAAATGTTCTAAGAATTTTACATGGAAAACAATCAGTACCGAGTAGCCGGCGGAGGCGGCTGAGGAGCCTACAACACCTCGTCCTCCACCTCCATGCCTTCCTAAAGAGCACCTCCAGCGCGTGGAGATCGCGCGGCTTGCAGTGGTTGTATCTAACAATGTTCTAGAACAATAAGTTTTCTTCAGCTTGCCATGATCTAGGGTTGCGATAGACCATACGTCATCAATCAAGACCAAGTACCTGACAAGAGTTAACACATAATTTTTCAGTGAAAATTTGTGGCAAAAGCAGAGGTGTGACCAATCAAAGCCAACAATGTCAGAAACTGAATTTCTAGGGCAGAAGTGCATATTCATTCACATGAGCAATTCTCTAGGACAGATGTTGCCTTTCAGCTGTTCCCAATATACATACACATGATTGCAAAATTAAGATTGCCATATTTTTACCCGTTTCCCTTTCAAGTGCTCGACGAGTTCTGTCCTACTCCCTCCGTTCGAGAAAACTTGTCCCTCAAATGGATGTATCTAACACCAAGTTAGTGCTAGATACATCCATTTAAGAGACAAGCTTGGGATGAGTTTTTTCATAGGGGGGAGTAGAAATTTAGATTGAGGCAATCCCTGTCGCGCTTGTGCTCGGAGGTGCCAGATCTGCAACATTTGGTAACGACAGATGACATAGCTCGGGTGACATGACCCTTGCGGCCGTCGCGATGAGGCCAACGTTTTTCTTCGAGCCGACCTGCTGCTCGTGACTGCTAGTGTGAGGCTTGACCCGATCCTTGATGATCCTGAGGATGGCCTCTAGGTCGGAGCTCTGAGACACGGTGACCACGACGCGAATTCCTACCCAAAATTCCTGTAGAGGGCGGTAGGATGGCGGTCTTCCCCACGCCTTCGAAGCCGGCTGTGGCCTCCCCCTCGGCTAGATCCCGCCATGGATCCAAGACCGTGGCGCCGGCCTCCGGTGGATCCCACAGGCCGCGGCTGGACGCGCGGGGAAGCCGGCGACCCCGCCCACCGTCGATCCCGTGACGATGTGTCCACGCACGAACGGCTCCTCCGGCTTTAAGATGGGGATGCCCATGAACTGGCGCCGGCCTCCGGTGGATCCCAGGCCGCCGTTGGACGCGCGGGGAAGTCGGCGACCCCGCCCACCGTCAACCCCGCGACGATGTGCCCATGCACGAACGCCCCTTCGGCTTCGAGATGGGGACGCCCATGAACCTGACCCCCAGGATCTCGGCCGGCGTCCAGCGACGCTCTCTCTGCCGTCGTCGTGGGCGACGAAGGAGGGATATAATGGGGAGGAGCAGGCGACGGAGTGGGGAACGAGTGGAGGGAGGAGGGAGGCGTGGGGAAAAGTGAAGATAGAGTAGTGGGGTGGCTGGGTTTGTTCGGGTGACACACCTTCGACCCGAACGAGCTTCTAGGGACGACGTGGCGAGTCGGGAGCGTCGTGATGCGGCGTTTCAATCATACGGAGTTAAGGACATCATGACCATTTTGCTTCGTTTAGATTTTCTAGGTTAAACTTTAAAAACTTTGATCAAATTTGTAAAACCTCGTCGGCTTTCTCAAAAAAGGTGAAAAAGAACTCATTGCCACAATTGAATGAATGCCGCCGCCACTTTCACTGCTCCACGCGCGCAAGCTCCACGCGACGCTCCTCAAGTCCGGTCACCATGGCGACGCCTACCGCTGCAACCTCCTCCTCCGCGCCTACACCCGCGGCGGCGCACTCGCCGACGCCCGCGACCTACTGGACCTCATGCCGTCCCCGACCCTCGTCTCCTACAACACCGTCCTCTCCGGCTACGCCTCCTCCTCGACCCCCGGCCTCCTCGACGCCGCCCTGTACCTGCTAGACGCGATGCCCGAAAGGGACTCCTGATCCTGGAACACCGCCATATCCGGCCTTGCACGCGCCGGCCGGGCTCGCGACGCGCTGCGAAGGTTCCTGCAGATGACGCGCACCCCCGTGGCGCCGGACGCGTTCACCTACTCCATCGTCTCGCCGTGCTGCGGCGTTGACCTAGGGTCCGCGCGTCAGGTCCACGCACGGGCTCTCAAGGCCGGGGTGTTCGCAGATGCCTGCGTTGGTACTGGTTTCATCAAGCTGTACGCACAGCTGGGCCTGATGGAGGATGCACGCAAGGTGTTCGATTGTATGCCGCTGAGAGATCTGATGTCATGGAATGTGCTCCTGGACTGCGATGTGAGGTCCGGGGAAGCGGGATCGTGTATGAAGGAGTTTCTTAGCATGACCGGCTCCGGGGTTCGGCCTGATGAGTTCACCTTTGCCACTGTCTTGAATGGTTTGGCTGAGCGGTCTGCAGGTCTGGAGGCAATGCAGGTACACTCAGTTATTCTAAAATCTGGGTATCTTAAGGATCTTTTTCTGTGCAATTCTTTGCTGGACGTGTACGGGAGATGCGGTTACGTTGACTTGGCCAAGAAACTGTTTGATGCTATGCTTGAGAAGGATGTCGTGTCGTGGACCGCTGTGATTTCAGGGCTTGCAGCCTGCGGTTACCAGGCTGATGCCTTTGACATATTTTGCCAGATGCTGAAAGCTGCAATGCTGCCCAATTCCTTCACCTTTGGGAGCATAGTAAGCTCATGTGCATATGTGAATGACCTTGGCAGTGGGAGGCAGTGTCATGCTCTTGCTGTCAAGCATGGGTTAGAACTCGTTCCTATAGTTGCCAGCTGTTTTGTCGATATGTACTCAAAGTGCGCCAAGATGGATGATGCAATAAGAATGTTTGAGATCATGCCACAGAGAGACATTGTATCTTGGAATGCAATGATATGTGGATTAGCTCAGAATGGTCAATCAGCGAGATCTCTTGAGCTGTATGATGAAATGATGCGACTTCATTGTGAATTGGTCACCCCAAACTCGGTAACTTTTGTGGGTGTCCTGAGCGCATGCAGCCATGCTGGTGATGTCCAAAAAGGTTGCAGCTACTTTACTCAAATGGTTAATGACTTCCACATCGAACCAATTTCAGAGCACTACACTTGCCTTATCGATCTCTTTGCGCGAGCTGGATGGTTAGATGAAGCAGAAGAGACCATTTCAAACTTACCTTTCAAACATGATGCTGTTATCCTGGGCACCATGCTTAACGGCTGCAGAAAATATGGTAACCTTGACATGGCTAAGCGCTTTGCTAAGAGGCTTCTAGTGAATAATCCAGATAATGCATCGGCCATTTTTCTACTCTCAAATATGTACATTGCAAATGAAGAATGGAGTAATGCCTCGGTGCTGAGGGATGCTGCGATTTCAAGTGGAACTCATAAAGTCATGGGGAATAGCTGGATTGATGTTGGTGGTCAAGTACAATGTTTCAAAGCGGGCTCTAGTCCAGATGCACAATTCGAACAGATATATGACGTTCTGCAACAACTTCAGTTGATGATGGTAGATGCTGACAAGCTGGTCACACAGGTCAACTCCTTGTGTACTTATATTAACAGTGAGTAGTGACAACTATGCTTTATTTTGATGAGTTTCAAATTCATATTGAGTAGTATGTGCAACTTGGGTTGTTTTGAATGACCGATTTGGATAGTATTTCTACGCGAGAAGGTTAGTTACTTATGCAATGCGACCTACTACATCAGTCGACTCACAATACTAAATCATGTGTTCCTGAAATCATTCATATTTACTCAAACACCACGTTTGTTTGAGTATATACATTGCAGATGTAGGAACTCTTTGGTTTTATGCCAATAAATGTCCACTATTCTTTTAGATGGTTATTAAGTTCCTTGTCATGGAACCAACCCACTTGGGTTCAGATGTGCCCATTCATTGGTATTTCCGGTTTTCCAACGCTATTCTTTCAGTGGTATGATGTGCCCATCTACTACAAGGAGCATGCGGCGACTTCATCAATCTTAAGATCTATCGGTTCAGTCATTGAGATCCTCATGGGGATATCGTAGGAAGAAAGATAGAGGAGGAATTTCAGGTGGTAGGGCTAGAATGAATTAATAGTCTAAGAGTTTTATCACAAAGTTACACTCACTCGACTCGGCATGGGGCGCGACGAGGTTACAACCAAATCGAGGGACCATTTCGCAGAAGTGTTTCGGACGCACGAGGAGGGTGTTTTTTTTTGCAGGGAATTTAGAGCTTTATTCAAAAGAATGCATTCACCGAGTTGTTAACCAGAAGACTGTCAGAAAGCTCGGAGTTTCAGTAAGCCAGCTTTCGGTGACATGCATGGTGCAACCACGCTTCGCACCCAAATGTGTTGGACCATTTGCTGATCAACTTACATGTGGAATTACTTCCTCCATTTTTGTATACAAGGCCACAAGTCCACATTACAGGTACCAAGGTAAATATTAGTGTCGGTTTAAGCCAATGTTGAAAGCAGGCTTTCTTCCTCGTTTGACGTGTGAATTAATGTGTATTTTTCTCTCTAACGCACAACAAGTCAACCCTCTCACTCCTCATTGGTTGATTAATGCAGCGCATGCAAACCAACCTTTTTCACTCCCGTATGCATGCAAGGGATATTAATGTCCTTGGTTGCTAGTACGAGACAAACTCCATCAATTTTGTCTCGATTAGTGTTTAATGACCTTATATAGCTGCAATTGTAATTTTGATAGTGGCCTTATATACAAAAATGAAGAGAGTACATAGGTAGTAAATCTAGTAGATAGCGCATCAATTTCTAAAAGAACTGGTGTCGCAACTGAAGGAACATTGAGGCAAGTGTTTCAGAGGTTTAGAACCTCTAGACTATCGGTCTACATCACCACATGAGCATGCCGTCGAAGATTTGCAAAGGTGACTCCATCATGAAGGGATAGGGCTTCCGCCATCATGGGATCAGTGACCCCGGGGTGCGGTTTGCACCAAGCACCAAGTAGGGCAGCAGAAGAGTGTGCAACACCTCCAGATCCGCTCATATCTTCATCATGAACGACTGCAACATCCTTGATCTTGATTTGCTCATGCTATGGAGGTCACCAATAATGACCTGGTAAGACATCCGCCTAATGTCAAAGAATGTCTAGGAGGCCCAAAGCTTCTCTAGTGAGTCTAACCAAGTTCGCCGAATCAAGTTTGTACCCATGCATCCATCTGTTGCGGTAGCTCGATATGGACCACATGACTGTAATACTAACACTTCTATCTCTTCTGGAAAACAAAGAGACGCATAAAATGTCCCTGGCCCAAGAGTTGGGTGAAGTAGTGGGAGTTTCTAATAAAGTACATGCTTCTTCCTAGAACCTATGAGCATGTGAACAGTGGATTAGCGCGTGCTCTAGGTTTTCCTCTTTCACCTAACAGAGATTATATAGGCTAATTTCTCTGATGTGCCTATATTGCAGGGTGCATTCATCTCATAAAATACCACGGAGTACCCTCCACCAGAAGACACGTACTTTTGGGACCACTTTGAGAGACCGTAGAGCCTTCCACAACCACTGATCATTCATTGAAGATTCTATAACCTGCCTTCATCTTGAGCTAGTCGTTCTTTCGGAATCACTAGAGCCCGGTACACCAATTTCAAAGTGTAGATGCTTGACTTCTTGTAGTTCCCCATTAACCCGGACCGAGAAGCGAACAGATGAGATATACTTCATTATTAATTCGATCAAGTTGATTCTGAAGCCAAGTCCCCGAAGAATGGCCTCCAGATAGTGTTACTCCACTCGATCATATGCTTTTATCATATCTAACTTGACTGCACATGCATAATCTTTCCCTTTCTTCCGCCTGCACAAAGTGTGGACACTCGAAGGCCACAAGAATATTGTTCGTAGTCAAGCGACCAAGAACAAACACACTGCCCCTCATTGATAATATCATCCATAAACCCCCTCATGCGATTTTGTAACTGACTTAACAGCTAATTTGTATAAAACCGGGCATAGGGCAATAGGGCTATATTGGGAAATCAATTGTGGATGGTGTACCTTTGGAATTAAGCTGATGGAAGTGTCATTAGGGCCCAACGGTAGATCACCACCATTGAGGAATCCAAGGACGGCTTCAGTAACATCATCTTTCAGCAAGTGCCAATGCGGCTGGAAAAATTCTGTTGTAAAACTAGCGACACATGGAGCTTTTCATGGGGCCATCTAAAACATGGCGTCTATCCTTCCTTTTCCTCAAATGGTTTGATCATTAACTCATTCATCTCCGGTGTAACTTTCACCGGCACATGTATCATACAGTCCTTGAGACGTGTGCACATTTTGATAAAATGACTGGATTTCATCTTTATCTCGCCTTCATCAGCATAAACCGAGCCGTCTGCCCTCTGTAGCCCACTGATTTTATTCATTTGCTGCCTCTGCCTAGCTTGTGCTCGAAAGTGTCATGTATTATAATCTCTTGCTCATAGCCGGACCTTTGAGCGCTATCGTAGCCACACCTCCTCCTGACGGAGCACCTCATGCAATTTGGCAGTCGCGCTTTTCTCTTCGTCAAAAGGGCCACACCCTATAGATTGCCGCCCCAATTTGTCTAGCTTTTTTCTGAATTTGTCTAGCTTTTTCTGAAGTTGTCGAAATGTCCTTGACAGGCACCCAAACTCACGCATACCCCTTGTCTAAAACTCTCGCTGTAGGGCTCCAAGGAACTCCATGATCCCGTGTAGACCTGGAGTGTGGTTCTGCCATTGCCATGAATCCTTGACTAACTTCTCATATTTTGTGCAAGTTTGCCAAACATTCTCTTACCTAAATTGTTTTTGCGCGTCGTACACCTTGAGACTGCAATTTCTCATTGATTTCAGTCACTACAAAACAATGACTAGACTCAACTGCACTTACATGCCGCACACAGATATGTTCATAATTCTGTCGAAAAGCCTCGTTAGTAAAAGCACGGTCTAACCGAGCTTAGACATTAGCATTATCCTCTTGGCGACTGTCCCAAGTATATGCCAACCTAGTCCATCCTAAGTTCTGGAAGGAAATCTCATCTATGACCTCTCTAAATGCTTTCATTTGCGACTCCGGTTGAGCTGATCGACTGAAGTATTCCTCACCATAGAGAGTCTCATTAAAATTACCCATGCATAACCATGCTAAATGTGGCAGTGCATACAACTTCCAAAGAAAATGATAGTTGTGATGTCTGTCTTCGGCTCTCGGAGCACCATAAAAATCAGTGAATCGCCATGCCGTCGAGCTTTGATCCCTCATCCTCACCAATACATCGATATGGCCGGTACTGTAGTTTTTCAGTTCAATCTCAACATCTTTAGACCAATAAAGACCCATGTCGCCACTAAGGCCTTCACTATCCATGACAAAGCAACCCGCAAAACCAAGCTGGTATCACGGGTCTTCCACACCCTTTTAGCCCTCATTTTTGTTTCCATGACGAATAGCAGGGCATGAGAGCTTCTTGCTTCACTATGCAGCAAAAGCTCGTGAACTGCCTCAGGGTTCCCAATCACCCGGTAATTCTAGCTCATGCAAATCATTGGGACGGGAGGCGTTGCTCTACAGTCGCCACCGAGTTTTCAGGTGTCAGTTTCTTCTTCTTTCAGTTCCTCTCCAACTCATTCTCGTCACCAGTCTTTCTGGCCATCACCTGCATCCTTCGAACCACTCTCAAGCTCAGTAGCAGCTCATGTACCATCGGTCAAAAGAAGTGGTGCATGATCCATACGCCGGTACACTTGCTTGGGTGCTTCTTTCCTCTTATTATGAGGTATGTTCTTTGTCGAAGAAGTAACTTCAAAACCCCCTTTACCAGCATTACTAGAATTTCTAGACTCCCTCTGACTGCTTGGATTTGAATATTGTTCCTTGCTCGAACTATCCCCGGAAGAAGTTTTCTTTCTCTCATCTGGTGCCCTCAACTTTGGCCCAAAAGGTAAAATTGCCATTTTCATCACGAGGGCCAGGGATTGGGCAAAACAGGTCAGAATGACCAAGCCGACCACATGAGAAACAGAAGTGTGGCACTTGTTCATATTGTATGTCATACAAGTCTGTCTTTTTTATCTTAACCAAATCAACTACAATCCATCTTCTTAATGGTTTACTAACATCATGTGAGGCTCTTGATTATAGCCAACACTAGTAGAAAATAGGGCTTTGGTCCAGGCCTGGCCAGCCCATTAGTCCCGGTTCAGTCACGAACCGAGACCCATGGGGGCATACGTCCCGGTTCGTGAGCCCAGGGGGGCGGCCGGGCCTCGTGGGGCATTGGTCCCGGTTCGTCGGGACCCTTTTGTCCTGGTTCCAGGCACGAACCGGGACTAATGGGCCTCGCTCCTGGCCCACATCCATTGGTCCCGGTTCGTGGCTGGAACCGGGACAAAAGGGGGGCCTTTAGTCCCGGTTCCAGCCACAAACCGGGACCAATGAGGTGGCTATATATACCCCTCGCCCGCGGGCAGAGCACTCCACTGCTCTGTTTTTCTGGCCGGCGAGGGGAGAGCTTTGTGGTGCTCTAGCTCACCTCCTATGCACTGAGGTGTTCGATGAAATGCCCAAGCCACACTACTTAAGCTTTCTCCTCTCCAAGCTCCATTTTCCTCAAGATTTGTCTAGGTTTAGCGGTCCATCACGTCCCGTCCCCGTCTTCACCGCTGTCGATCGCCCACGCCGATCTCGTCGCCGGCACCACCGTGGTGAGCCTCTTGTTCTTATCTTCTTTCTAAAAGAAAAAACATTCTTACTTTTATGATTAGATAGATACTTGTCTAATTTTCTTACTTTTATTATTACTTGTTATTACATAGTGTGATGGTTTTGGTATCCGCCCCCGTCGGCCCTCGTCCTGTCTATGATTCGGATGTGGTATATATATTATCTTTTATAACTATTTGGTTCATTTATTGTTTATGACAATTATGCCGACCAACGTGACATGGATTTTATTTATCTAGGAGTTATGTGAACGTTCCAACCGACCCTATCGTCGAGAGGTTAAGTTTAGTTGAAGAAGAAAACAATTACTTGAAGGAAAAAATAAAAAAATTGAGGAGGAGAAGATGATATTGGAGTTGCATGTTGCGGATGTCCTCGATGATCACAAGATCAAGATGGATGCAATGCGCTTGAAGATTAGAAAATATGCCATTCATACCGAGGCTTGGTATCATTATGCCGTTGGATCAATTGTTACCTTGGTTGCGATTATGATCACATTTGTTGTTGCATTGAAATGTTTTACATAGTTTCAATGTATGGTTTAATTAGATGCTCTGGAGAGCTATATGTTGTTCAATGAGAACTATGCATGTACTTTGGTTTTAATGTGATGATGAACCTCTATTAATTTGGTCACCTATCTATTCATGATGTTCTGTAATGGTTTTTGACATACTTAATTATATATAATGCACGCAGATGAACCGGCAATGGATGTACGGTGACAAACACACCTCCGAGTACATTAAGGGCGTGCATAATTTTCTCGAAGTGGCTGAGGCAAACAAGCAGAATGGTTTTATGTGTTGTCCATGCCCTATATGTGGGAATACGAAGTCTTACTCTGATCGGAAAATCCTTCACACCCACCTGCTTTATAAGGGTTTCATGCCACACTATAATGTTTGGACCAAGCACGGAGAAATAGGGGTTATGATGGAAGACAGCGAAGAAGAAGAGGACGATGACAACTATGTGCCCCCTGAATACGGTGATGCTGCAACGAGGGAAGCTAAAGATCAAGAGGAACCAGACGATGTGCCCGATGATGATCTCCGCCGGGTCATTGTTGATGCAAGGAGACAGTGCGAAAGTCAAAAGGAGAAGCTGAAGTTCGATCGCATGTTAGAGGATCACAAAAAAGGGTTGTACCCCAATTGCGAAGATGGCAACACAAAGCTCGGTACCATACTGGAATTGCTGCAGTGGAAGGCAGAGAATGCTGTGCCTGACAAAGGATTTGAGAAGCTACTGAAAATATTGAAGAAGAAGCTTCCAAAGGATAACGAACTGCCCGACAATACGTACGCAACAAAGAAGGTTGTATGCCCTCTAGGATTGGAGGTGCAGAAGATACATGCATGCCCTAATGACTGCATCCTCTACCGCGGCGCGTATGAGGATTTGAACGCATGCCCAGTATGTGGTGCATTGCGGTATAGATCAGACGAGATGACCCTGGTGATGTTGACGGCGAGCCCCCCAGGAAGAGGGTTCCTGCCAAGATGATGTGGTATGCTCCTATAATACCACGGATGAAACGTCTGTTCAGAAACAAAGAGCATGCCAAGTTGATGCGATGGCACAGAGAGGACCGTAAGAAAGAGGGAAGTTGAGAGCACCCGCTGACGGGTCGCAGTGGAGAAAAATCGAGAGAAAGTACCGGGCTGAGTTTGCAGGTGACCCAAGGAACGTATGGTTTGGTTTAAGCGCGGATGGCATTAATCCTTTCGGGGAGCAGAGCAACAATCACAGCACATGGCCCGTGACTCTATGTATGTATAACCTTCCTCCTTGGATGTGCATGAAGTGGAAATTCATTATGATGCCAGTTCTCATCCAAGGCCCTAAGCAACCCGACAACGACATTGATGTGTACCTAAGGCCATTAGTTGAAGAACTTTTACAGCTGTGGAATGGAAACGGTGTACGTGTGTGGGATGAGCACAAACAGGAGGAATTTAACCTGCATGCGTTGCTGTTTGTAACCATCAATGATTGGCCTACTCTCAGTAACCTTTCAGGACAGACAAACAAGGGATACCACGCATGCACACACTATTTAGCTGACACCGAAAGTATATACCTGGACAAATGCAGGAAGAACGTGTACCTGGGGCATCGTCGATTTCTTCCGACCAACCATCAATGTCGAAAGAAAGGCAAGCATTTCAAAGGCGAGGCAGGTCACCGGAAGAAGTCCGCCATGCATACCGGTGATCACGTACTTGCTATGGTCAATGATTTACACGTAATCTTTGGAAAGGGTCCCAGCGGACTATCTGTTCTGAATGACGCTGAGGGACGCGCACCCATGTGGAAGAAGAATTCTATATTTTGGGACCTACCCTACTGGAAAGACCTAGAGGTCCACTCTTCAATCGACGTGATGCACGTGATGAAAAACCTTTGTGTGAACCTGCTAGGCTTCTTGGGCGTGTATGGGAAGACAAAAGATACACCGGAGGCACGGGAGGACCTGCAACGTTTGCACGAAAAAGACGGCATGCCTCCAAAGCAGTATGAAGGTCCTGCCAGCTACGCTCTTACCAAAGAAGAGAAAGAAATCTTCTTTGAATGCCTGCTCAGTATGAAGGTCCCATCTGGCTTCTCGTCGAATATAAAGAGAATAATAAATATGGCTGAGCAAAAGTTTCAGAACCTAAAGTTTCATGACTGCCACGTGATTATGATGCAACTGCTTCCGGTTGCATTGAGGGGGCTTCTACCGGTAAACGTTCGATTAGCCATTGTGAAGCTATGTGCATTCCTCAATGCAATCTCTCAGAAGGTGGTCGATCCAGAAATCCTACCAAGGCTAAGGAGTGATGTGCCGCAATGTCTTGTCAGTTTCGAGCTGGTGTTCCCACCATCCTTCTTCAATATCATGACACACGTCCTAGTTCATCTAGTCAACAAGATTGTCATTCTGGGCCCCGTATTTCTACACAATATGTTCCCCTTTGAGAGGTTCATGGGAGTCCTAAAGAAATATGTCTGTAACCGCGCTAGGCCAAAAGGAAGCATCTCCATGGGCCATCAAACAGAGGATGTCATTGGGTTTTGTGTTGACTTCATTCCTGGCCTTAAGAAGATTGGTCTCCCTCAATCGCGGTATGAGGGGAGACTGACTGGAAAAGGCACGCTTGGAGGGGACTCAATAATATGTAGGGACGGACATTCTTGGTCTCAAGCACACTACATAGTTCTACAGAACTCTACCTTGGTGACCCCATATGTCGATGAACACAAGAACAGTCTGCGCTCCAAACACCCAGAGTAGTGTGAGGACTGGATTACATGTGAACACATCAGGACTTTCGGCATTTGGTTGGAAACACGTCTTAGAGGTGACAACACTGTTTCTGATGAGCTGTACTCGTTGTCCAGGGGACCATCTTCGACTGTATCGACTTACAAAGGATACGAGATAAATGGGAATACATTTTACACGATCGCCCAAGATCAAAAGAGCACCAACCAAAACAGCGGTGTCCGCTATGATGCAGCAACCAATAGGGGAAAGGACACATATTATGGTTACATAGTGGACATATGGGAACTTGACTACGGACATGATTTTCAGGTCCCTTTGTTTAAGTGCAAATGGGTCAATCTGTCAGGAGGCGGGGTACAGGTAGACCCATAGTATAGAATGACAACAGTGGATCTGAACAATCTTGGGTACACAGACGAACCATTCATCCTAGCCAATGATGTGGCGCAGGTTTTCTATGTGAAGGACATGTCTACCAAACCGAGAAAAAGAAAAGATAAGGAAGCGAATACATCATACGATGAGCCAAAGCGCCACATAGTTCTTTCAGGAAAAAGAGACATCATGGGATTGGAGGGCAAGACAGACATGTCTGAAGATTATGAAAAGTTTCATGAAATTCCTCCCTTCAAAGTCAAGGCTGACCCAAGCACCCTGTTAAGCGATGAAGAATATCCATGGTTACGGCGCAATAAGCAAAGGACACAAGCGAAGAAAAAGTGAAGACTTTCTCTCCACAACTATTTATGATGATGCCTTTGATCTAGAATATCACTTCAGTTACATGTGAAGAAATGAAATGCCTTTTGTAACAAACGAGTTTCCGTATGAAACCCTGATACTTCGAAAGAGATTGTCCGTTTTGTACACGAAGTGCATCCAGTTTTTGCCGTAACCCTCTCAACTTTTTAGCACATGCTATGCGGGTGAAATGATGATACCATGCCAACTTTCAACCTTCTCACGGTTCATTTGTAGTGCTTTTCAATTTCAGGGCCATTTAGCTCAAAAAAGCAGTAAATGCATGAAAAATAACAAATGAAGTCAGAAAGGGTTGAAAAATGATGAGGTGGCTTTGAATGGTGCATTTTGAACACACAAAAAGTTTGGAGTTCAAATAAGTTCAAAAAATGAAATCCCTTTGTAACAGACGAGTTTTCGTCCGAAACCCTGATACTTCGAAAGAGATTGTCCATTTTGTACACGAAGGGCATCCAGTTTTTGCCGCAACCCTCTCAACTTTTTAGCACATGCTATGTGGGTGAAATGATGATACCATGCTAACTTTCAACCTCTTCAGAGTTCATCTGAAGTGCTTTTCAATTTCAGGGTCATTTAGCTCAAAGAATGAACTAATATAAAAAAGAATAAACTAGAAAACTTTTATGAAACTCTAATAGCAAAAATAATAAACTAAGATTTATGCAACTAAAATTATCAAAGTATTTTCCGTTCAAAACATTAAAAGCAAAAAGAACTTTCATAAAGAACTTTTTTTGTTAGAAACTTTAATAGCAAAAAGAATTATCATAAAGATTTTTTGTTAGAAACTAAAATAACAAAAACTATTTTTGAATATAATGATAAAACACAGTAATATTAAATAGCAGGAAAAAGAATCACTCCAAAATCTATTTTTATAGTAAAGTTAATCACAAACTAGTGATTCACACAAATTTCAAAGAATTCAAATTTGAAAACTAATGGCACTAACAGAAAGTTTATATTTTTTCTGACCTAAAAGCAAAAAGAAT
>NC_057805.1:112240793-112241646 GCF_018294505.1 Triticum aestivum | reverse complement strand
ATAAATAATGCAAAAAACAAAAAAAACTGGAAAAATAAATAAAAAATGCACATAAATTTCAAAGAATTCAAATTTGAAAACTGGCACTAACAGAAAGTTTATAATTTTTCTGACCTAAAAGCAAAAAGAATTAAAAAATAAAGCAAAAAACAAAAGAAAATAAATAATGCAAAAAACAAAACAAAAAACTAGAAAAAAATAAAAAATGTCACCTACTGGGCCACCACGGCCTTAATATGACTAGAAACCCAGCCATCCAGGTGGGCTAGGATTCAGGTCCGCAGAAGGCCCAGTAGGCCCACAGGCATGCACAGACAGGTTAAGCCCGTAAGCCTGCTTTAGAGAGGAGCTCGACAGCTCAGGCGCACCGCACCTTATAAACAGGTGCGGCTCTCTCTCAGCTAGCGAGGTGGGACTAAACTCCCACCAGCATGCCGCTGTGCAAGGCCATTGGTCCCGGTTGGTGGCACGAACCGGGATCAATGCCCCCCTTTAGTCCCGATTCGTGGCACCAACCAGGACCAATGCCCCCCTTTAGTCCCGGTTGGTGCTACCAACCGGGACCAGAGGTCTCTGTTTTCCCGCCCTTTGGACTGCTGAAAAGAGACCTTTGGTCCCGGTTGGTGGCACCAACCGAGACTAAAGGGGGGCATTGGTCCCAGTTGGTGCCACGAACCGGGACCAAAGCCTTTGCTATATAAGCCAGCACTTAGGAATTTTTCAGATTTCCATCGCCAGTTCGTGCCCGAGGCCCCAGCGCTGCTCCTCGTCGCTGTCGTCGCCCCTGCCTCCGACGCCTTCGCCACGCCGCCCCTGCCTCCGACGCCGTCGCCGTGCCGCCCCTGACTCCGAC
>NC_057805.1:112235937-112240363 GCF_018294505.1 Triticum aestivum | reverse complement strand
GCGCCGGCGCCCTCGCCGCCCCCGTTGTGAGCCGCCGCGCCGCCCCGTCTCTGTTTTTTTCATTTTTTATTAGATTAATTTTTTGTTCATATATATATATATATAATGTATATATGTATGTATATGGCTATATGTATGTAGATGTTCATAATGTATTAATTTTTTTGTTCAAAGCATGTTTTCGTTCATATATGTATTTTTTTGTTCATATGTGTATGAATGTTTTTGTTGCATATATGTAACTTTTTCAATGTATATATGTATGTGGTAGCTATATATGCATGATGAGGGGGTGGGGTTCGATATACCCCCTCCCCGATAACTTTGACATGAGGGAGGCTGTCGATATACCCCCTCACTGATAACTTTGACATGAGGGGGGTCGATATACCCCCTCCCCGATAACTTCGACATGAGGGGGGTTGATATACCCCCTCCCCGATAACAATTTTTTAGAAAAGTTTTATATATCTAGCTAGGAAGAAAGGAAGAAGGAAGAAGAAGAAGAAGAAAAACTTTTATATATGCAAAAGTTACATTTTTAGAAAAGTTTTATCTAGGAAGATGGAAGAAGGAAGAAGGGAAGAAAAAGAAGGAGAGGAAAAAGGGGAGAAAAAAGAGAATAAGAGGAGAAAAGATAAGAAGAGAAAGAAGGAGAAGAAGAAGAGAAGAAGAGGAGAGGAAGAAGAGGAAGAAGAAGAAAGAAAAGAGGAGAAGAAGAAAAAATATATTCTTCTTCTTCTTCTCCTCTATCCTTCTTCTTCTCCTTTTTTTCTTCTTCTCCTCTTTTTTTTTTCTTCTTCCTCCTCTTCTTCCTCAAAGTATTGGAAAAATCCATGGCTTCATCATTAGCCGGAAGTAACCAGGGCATGATGGTACGAAGTTCTCTAAAGTTATTCTGGAACGGAGTCCCGGATAGGATAATTCGCCTTTTGGTACGAATCTCAGCAAAGGCCTTCCAAATAGCGATATTCGGAAGGCTCTTGCTGCAAAAAGTGAATTATCCTATCTGGGACTCCGTTCCAAAATAACTGTGGAGAGCTTCGTACCATCATGTGATGAAGCCATGTACCTAGGGTAGGGTCATAGGCCTGACCTAGACACCCTCCCCAAGGGCATCACCCTAAAGACAGAAGCATTCGAAGGGTACCATCATCCACTCGACCATGAGGCATTCCACTCGGAAGACTTGAAGTCACTCGACTATGGAGACTGTCACTCGACCGCCAGGAGATCTAAAGCCACTCCGCACTGCAACGGTTGGACATTACATCATAGCATTAATGGTCATTATGTCTCTTTATTACTAGCGTTACTAGTAACGCCCCCTCTTGATGTACATTGAACCCTGTGTAATGGAGGGAGCTGGGGTCCTGGTGCACTCTATATAAGCCACCCCCCTCCTCTGGGACAAGGGTTCGCACCCCTGTAAACACACACATACATAATCCAGTCGACCGCCTCTGGGCTCCGAGACGTAGGGCTGTTACTTCTTCCGAGAAGGGCCTGAACTCATAAAACTCGTGTGTACAACTTCGCCATAGCTAGGATCTTGCCTCTCCATACTTACCCCCTATTCTACTATCATTCTTAGTACCACGACAGTTGGCGCCCACCGTGGGGCGGGTGTCTTAGCGACTTGTTGGAGAAGTTGCAATTTTTCTGATCCCCATCATCATGGTTTATGGCGGAGGATTGGCCGAGGGCCGCGAGATCCATCTCGGCGCGCTCGTGTTCGTCGCCGACGACTCCGCTTGGCTCCAAGAGGCTCCACTCGACGTCGAGGCGCTCCCCATCCGCAGGGAAACGCACTTTCGCGCGTGCGTCCGCGGCGTCCTTCCGCGGCAGCCGTCGACTCAGTATCGGTCGGCTCCTGTGGCGTCCATGCTCCCTGCTGTTCGCCGGCGCAAGCGTTCCGGTCGGTCGCGGCTCCAGTGGTGGGTGAGGCACGCGGTGGCTCGCCAGTCGGCCACCTCACAAGTCGTGGCAATCGAGCCCGACGAAACTCTCTACGGCCTGTTTGACCTGTCGACTGGCTCCGTCGAGACGGCATCCGAGTGCGACAGCAGTGACCCCGCGGCGGAAGTCCTGATGGTCAACGGACCGCGCAGTCCTCCTGGCTTCCCCCGCGACGACGGTGGCGATGGCGGAGGCGATCCGTCGCACGTCCATGAGGAGTACCGCCCCGAGCCCCTCTCTTTGCAGCAGAGGGAAGAGCTTCGCCGCCATAACATGGATGCGCTTCACACTCCTATCGTTGGAGAAACCCCCGAGGCCCGGGCCTTGGAGGAGGTGCGCCTGGCCAACTTGGCTGAGCGCACTCGACTGGAGAACCTCCAGCACGCACTCGACGAGCGTGCTCGGTAGCGGATTCCTGAGTCCAGTCGACGACAGCTTTTCCGCCTCCAACTCAGGTATACCGAACTCTGATTCAGAATCTCACAGCTGCAGCCCGGATAGCAGAGTCGATTCAGCCTTCCCAGTCAGAAGCTGGCAGAGGTTTGATGCAGATCCGGGCTTTACTCCGGGCAGCGGGAGAGCATAACACAGCAGTGTCTCAGTCGCGGAATATGATTCATAGCATATCTGTGACGGCAGACACAGTTCAGTCGGCTCACAGCCCAAGATCGCCTCCAAGGCATGAGGGACGTGGAGATCGGGGAGATCAGTACAGAAACCGTGAGCAGTATGATCGCCGACTCGACCACGATGATCGTCGTCGAGTGCCCTCGCTTCCCCCAAGGAGTGGGTCATACGTGCCTCGGCAGCACGATGACAGACGCCCTCACAGTGGTAGGCGAAGGATTCTAGTCGACCCCCGAGAACCGGGCTTTGATGTGAGATCTATTCTCGTTCAGGGTCTGGTTGATAGGAACAGAGCTCACAGAGAAGGTTATGACAGAGATTATCCGACTGGCAGCAGAGTGCATGTCTCAGGCCCAGAGTGTTTCAGTAGAGCCATCAGGGCTGTAGTGATTCCTCCGAACTTCAGGTTGGCGACTGGAGTCAGCAAGTTCACTGGTGAGTCCAAGCCTGGCACTTAGCTTGAGGACTATCGAGTGGCTGTTCAGATTGGCGGCGGCAATGTTGAAGTGGCCATGAAGCACCTTCCTCTGATGTTGGACGGCTCGGCCAGAGCGTGGTTGAGTCAGTTAGCACCTGGTAGCATATATAGTTGAGATGAACTCGCCCGAGTGTTTGTTAGAACCTTTGAAGGTACATGGAAACGGCCAGCAGGGTTAACAGAGTTGCAATCCTGTGTGCAGAAACCGAATGAAACCTTGAGGGATTATATCTAGAGATGGATCACGTTGCACCACACGGTGGAGAATGTGTCAGATCACCAAGCAGTTTGTGCCTTCAAGGAAGGTGTCAAGTATCAAGAATTGAACCTGAAGTTTGGTCGGACCGAGGATATGTCTCTGAGTCGGATGATGGAGATTGCCACCAAGTATGCTAATGGTGAAGAGGAGGATCGACTCCGGAGTGGCAAGCACAAAACAGTTGCCCAAGAAACCGGAGGAGGGAATTCCAGTCGAAAGCAGAAGCGCAAAGCCGAGCCAACTGCTCCTGGTGAAGCCTTAGCCGTGACTCAAGGAAAGTTCAAGGGGAAGCCCAAAGGGCCGTGGACCCCCAAGAAAGTGAAAGATCAAGATGAAATGGTGTGTTGGATTTACCATGCCACATTCACACCGAAAAAGATGAAGAGGGTAATTTCATTTACCCTAAACATACCACTCGACAGTGTCGGCTCCTGATCCAGCAGTTCCGAGAGAAACAGCCCAAGGAGAAGGAAAAGGAGTCGGACAAGGGTGAGGATAAAGAAGAAGACGATGATGGTTTCCCCAACGTCAATTCCACTCTGATGATTTTTGCTGATGTTGAGAGCAAAAGTCGACTGAATGTCATTAACAGAGAAGTGAACATGGTCGCTCTGGCGACACCCAGTCATTAACAGAGAAGTGAACTGCCATTACATTCGACCAGTCTGATCACCCAGCGCGCATAGCCATCCCTGGGAGGCAAGCGTTGGTGGTCGACCCAGTTGTTGAAGGCACTCGACTGAGTAAGGTACTGATGGATGGTGGCAGTGGCCTGAATATACTTTATGCTGAAACCTTGAAAGGGATGGGCATTCCGATGTCCAGACTCAGTGAAATCCCCCAGTGGGTGGCTTAGCTGCGAATCCATTTCGCCTAAGTTTATAAAATCCTACCGAGTGATGAGCAAGCCTCTCACTCGGGGGGCTTAGCTGCGAATCCGTTTCGCCTAAGTTTGAAAAATCCTACCGAATGGTGAGCAAGCCTCTCACTCGGGGGCTTAGCTGCGAATCCGTTTCGCCTAAGTTTGAAAAATCCTACCAAGTGGTGAGCAAGCCTCTCACTCGGGGGCTTAGCTGCAGTCCAGTACTCGCCTAAGTTTGAAA
>NC_057805.1:112223685-112235583 GCF_018294505.1 Triticum aestivum | reverse complement strand
TGGTGAGCAACCCTCCCACTCGGGGGCTTAGCTGTAGTCCAGTACTCGCCTAAGTTTGAAAAATCCCACCGAGTGGTGAGCAACCCTCTCACTCGGGGGCTTAGCTGCAGTCCAGTACTCGCCTAAGTTTGAAAAATCCTACCGAGTGGTGAGCAACCCTCCCACTCGGGGGCTTAGCTGCAGTCCAGTACTCGCCTAAGTTTGAAAAATCCCACCGAGTGGTGAGCAACCCTCTCACTCGGGGGCTTAGCTGCAGTCCAGTACTCGCCTAAGTTTGAAACACATCCCTATCCGCAAGGACGACAAGGTGCAGGTCGGCTGCAACCTTCTCCTCAGAGCTGCGCCACAAGTATAACGTGCGCTCCATCCTCATCCGCAAGGACGACGAGGTGCAGGTCGACTGGAACCTCTTCCCCAGAGCTGCATCTCAAGTACAAAAAATATTCCGAGTGAAGAGCAAATTCCACTCGAAGGCAAGCACAAGCATATTCGGACATAAACCAAATCCAGATAAATCCTAAGGTTCCGACCGCGGATTAAAGTACTCAGGCATCAAGCCCGAAGGAGTTTAACGGTTACAAAATCACTCGGCATTCCGAGGCAAATTTAAGGTGGGGCATAAAAGTTTGTTCACTCCGCAGGAGGAGGGCTGGCAGGCTCGACGAATTCGTCCAGATCGATTCCGTCGGTAATCCGAGTGGCAGCAGCAATGAAGGTCTCCATGAAAGATTGGAAGTCATGCTTCTTTGTGTTGGCTACCTTGATCGCTGCCAGTTTCTCTTCTCGCACTTCCTTGCAGTGGACACGAACCAAAGACAGAGCCACATCAGCGCCGCACCGGGCAGGAGACTTCTTCCATTCTTGCACTCGACCGGGAATCTCATTAAGTCGAGTCATCAGAGACTCGAGGTCATTCTGGAGCGTTGCCCCTGGCCAAAGTGCTGTGTCGATCCGCGACATTGCGACCTTCAGTCGAGCAAGATAATCAACAACACCCGCAACACGAGATTCCAATCGGAGTACATTCATGGCAGCCTCATCTTTAACTGGAGAATGGATGGGGTCCAAGCTTGTCTCAACTCGCCCAGTTTCTTCCTCGAAGTTCTGGCAAAATTCTGCACGTACAATTCAAAGATGAGTCAGTGATTGAATGTCGAGTCGACAGTAACGAGTCAGTCGGGTCAAAGAGAATACCTTCAAGCTTGACGAACAACTTCTTGGCAAGACCTCCCAGATAATTCTCCAGGTCGTCCCTCCTGCGAGCAATGCCTTCCATCTTCTCGTTCAGATTGTTCTTGTCCTTCTTCAGGCAAGTCGCTTCCTTATTGGCTTCATCAAGGGCAGTTTTCAGCCTGGTGTTTTCTTCCTCCAGTTTGCCGACTGAAGCTAGTTTCTGTTGGGCGAGTGCAGTTTTCTCATCAGCTGCTTTCTGTGCGACCGCAAGATCTTGGTCCTTCTTCGCCAGAGCTTGATTCATTTTCTCTGAAAAGAAACAACGTTCAGTTCAGAAAAAGTAAAATAAGATCTGGTACAGAGACAAGTCAGCCGGCAAGCTTTCTCTTACTAGCAGCTTCATCCTTGGCCTTCTGCAGATTTGTCTTGGCCAGTTCCAGATCGAGGTTGAGCTGAATCTGTTTTTTCTCCAATTCAGCAAAACGAACTCCGAGTTCACAAGATTTCTGTAATCAAGGGACAGTCAATCGATAGATGGAAAGATTAGTTACTTCGGAACAATAGTTTAATAAATTCAAGTTGTTTTCAGACCGTAGTCGACTGCCCGACTACACCCAGTGGGTGCACTTAGCGTGCCCCCACTGGTCCAGATTCCACTCGACGTGGTCTGTCCAGGTTGAGTGTAAAAAAAGTTGCTCTCAGACCATAGTCGACTGCCTGCAGTCGACCACCGTCTCGGGGACTACACCCAGTGGGTGCACTTAGCGTGCTCCCACTGGTTCAGGTTCCACTCGTCATGGTCCATCCAGGTCGAGTGAGGAAATTCCGATTCTCAGACCACAGTCGACTGCCCGCAGTCAACTATGGTCTCGGGGACTACACCCAGTGGGTGCACTCAGCGTGCCCCCACTGGTTCAAAGATTCAATCGACAACAACATAGTCAGCTCAAAGTGCAAGTTTGCTCAGTGGCAAATCAAAACACCCAGTGGGTGTACAGATGCGAAGCGCAGACAGATGAAAAGATTCTTTGAAAGAAAGTTTTCAGGTACCATATCCTAACAGAACAAGCCAAAAGAGTCAGTCGGCAATCTGCTAACCTGGACGTTGCTCTGGAGAGCGGAGCTGGCATCATAAGCAGCTTGGCTGGCTTCCCGCACCATCTTCATCTTCTCCATCATAATGCCCGCCTGGCGTATAGCCTCTTTGGCAGCACCCACCTGGTCCTCTGGGACATGATGTGCAGCAAAAAGTGATGGTGGATCGGCGGGAGTCTATGCAGCTGACGTTGAAGGCTAAGCACTCGACAACGGTATGGCGAAGGAGACGGAAGTCCGATTGGCATCGCCAGCGTCCTGAATTACCGGTTCCGCCACCGGCGTCGACTGAGGCGTCTTGCCAGCGGATGTTTTCCTGTTTCTTCTCCCCAAGGGCCTCTGTGGCTCGTCCTCGTCGTCGTCGGGGAGGTCAATGACGTTGAGAGGAGTTGTAAAAAGATCAGTCGCCAAAAGTTCATCCTCGATTGGTTATATCGCAGTTCAATCGACAAAGCAAAGACAAGATCGCAAAGATTATACCTGGGTTGGAGGTGACCGCATCTTCCATGTCCTCATCCTCGTTTTTGTAAGCAGAGGTCCCAGAGGTAGCGGCACTGCTAGTTTCAAGATTCTGTCGGTCAAACCATGGAAAAATAGACAACGCAGATTCCGGGTAAAGTTGAAGACAGAACACTTACGCAGAGGCAACAGGGATGTCGATTTTGATTCTGGGCAGCGCCTTTCCGGTCTTCTGTGGTACGACCTTGGATTGTTTCGGAGCCTTTTCAGTCGGCGTCGGAGAAGATGTCCGAGGACGCTTTGACGACTGCCCAGTCTAAATGGTTGCCTTGTTGCGGGCGCTTGCGGGATCGTGGGTGAGCTTGGATCGCTTTTCCCTACGGGGAGGTGAGTCGACCCCTTCTTCATCGCTCGGGTCGGAGCTCTCCTCGTCCCCTTCAACATCGGAATGCCACTCGCCACTCTCTCCTCGCTCGCCTCTCCCTCTGGGTCCTGCTCCTGCTCCCCGTTGGGCATCGAGTACATCTCAGTCAGGGCCTGGAAGACAACAATCAAGACAGAAGTCAGTCGGGTGACAGCAAACAGTTATTTGATAAATCAAGTAGACACTCGACCATTCGGAGTTGTACCTTGTCTGTTTCATACGTGTTGTTGAGTGGAGGGATCCTCCTGGATCCCCTAGGGTTATCTCTTTTTTCCAGTGATACCCCTCAACCACCCCTCCAACGTAGCTTCATCGACTTCCTCTGGATGGATCCGAGTGGTGTCGTCAGTGCCCGAATACATCCACATCGGATGGTCACGAGCTTGAAGCAGTTGAATGCGTCGCCTGAGGAAGACCTCCAACAGATCCATGCCGGTTACCCCATCACGGACAAGCTGAACTACTCGCTCGACCAGCACTTTCACCTGTGCCTTCTCCTCTGGGGTCACTTTCAAGGCGGAGGGCTTCTCGACTCGGGCCATGGAAAAGGGGGGAAGTCCAGTCGACTGTCCTGGAGTCGGCTGATCCTTGCAGTAGAACCAGGTCGACTGCCACCCTCGGACCGACTCGGGAAGGATCATGGCTGGGAAAGAGCTTTTACCCCTCATCTGAATTCCAAGACCCCCGCACATTTGGATCACATGCGTCCTCTTGTCACTCGGGTTGGCCTTCTTGACCGACTGAGAACGACACGTGAATATGTGCTTGAAGAGACCCCAATGTGGTCGACAACCCAGGAAGTTCTCGCACATGGACATGAAAGCATCAAGATACACGATGGTGTTTGGTGGAGTTGTGCCCCAAAGAAGTTCAAGAAACCTCGAAAGAAAGGATGGGGAGGCAAAGAAAACCCACGGTCGACGTGAGTAGCGAGGAGAACGCACTCACCCTCCTGTGGCCGCGGCTCGGTCTCGTCCCCCGGGAGCCGCGCCGATTCGTGGGGGATCAGTCCCCCCTCGACCAGGTCGTCGATGTCGTCTTGACGGATCGCCGAGCGAATCCAGTCGCCCTGGATCCAGCCGGGCGGCAGGCCGGACCTCGAGGAAGACCCGCCCCGGCTGGACTTCTTCCCCTTCGCCTTCGCCGTCGCCTTCTTCACGCGCTCCAATGCCACCGTCTTCTCCTTCCCCATCACAGCAGGCAGAGATTGAACGGAGCAGCGGCGCCGGGGCAGGAGCGGATGCGATGGAGAAAACAGAGAAGGAAGAGGAAGAATGAGAGCGCACTGTTCAAAAACCCCGGACCGACGCCTTATATGAGGTTGCTTCCGAGTGACTACCTTGTAGACCCAGGCGATCTTATCAAATCACAATAGTCGCGCGAGCGATACGTGGCGAAAAAGGCAGCACGGAAATCGAGGCGGCCCTGCCTTATCCAGCCCGATTGTTGCAGCCTCCTCTGCCCCGCGCGCTTCCCAAAAATTTGAATCCCGCGAGATCCGCAAGCAACAAAGCAACCTGTCAGACAGAAGATTTTCTCCGCATCGACACTCGAAGCTTTCCAGCAAAAGTTCACTCGACAAAACCAAGAATGGATCAAGGCGACTGAAAAAGAAGTTGATGTCACCGTGTTGATTCATCGATCCCAACCAGACACTTCCAAAGTGCAAGAGCTGAATCGGAAGTATTTTCAACTCCTTCTCCACTCAAACCCTGAACCATTCGGGGGCTAATGATGAAGCCATGTACCTAGGGTAGTGTCATAGGCCTGACCTAGACACCCTCCCCAAGGGCATCACCCTAAAGACAGAAGCATTCGAAGGGTACCATCATCCACTCGACCATGAGGCATTCCACTCGGAAGACTTGAAGTCACTCGACTATGGAGACTGTCACTCGACCGCCAGGAGATCTAAAGCCACTCCGCACTGCAACGGTCGGACATTACATCATACCTTTAATGGTCATTATGTCTCTTTATTACTAGCGTTACCAGTAACGCCCCCCTCTTGACGTACATTGAATCCTGTGTAACGGAGGGGAGTTGGGGTCCTTGCGCACTCTATATAAGCCACCCCCTCCTCTAGGACAAGGGTTCGCACCCCTGTAAACACACACATACATAATCCAGTCGACCGCCTCCGGGCTCCGAGACGTAGGGCTGTTACTTCTTCCGAGAAGGGCCTGAACTCGTAAAACTCGTGTGTACAACTTCGCCATAGCTAGGATCTTGCCTCTCCATACTTACCCCCCTATTCTACTGTCATTCTTAGTACCACGACATCATGCGCCTGATACTTTTGCCTAATGATGAAGACATGGTTTTGTTGAATCCTTTGACACTAGACAAAGTGACATGAGGGGGTCGAGGGTCGGGAACTAGGGTAGAGGGTCGTGGATCGCTGAGCGGTCGAGGATCGTGAACTAGTGTAGAGGGTCGAGGGTCGCCGAGGGGTTGAGGGTTGTCTAGGGGTTGAGGGTCCAGATTTATCAAGAATGCCCCATTATGGATGTGCACAAGTTGATCCATTTTTTTTCTGATCTCATATATATATATATATGTCACGTTGTCTGTCAAAGTATTGAAGAAATCCATGGCTTCATCATTAGCTGGAAGTAACAGGCGTATGATGCTACGAAGCTCTTCAAAGTTGTTTTGGAACGGAGTTCCTGATAGAATAATTCGCCTTTTGGTACGAATTTCAGCAAAGGCCTTCTAAATAGAGATATTCGGAAGGCTCTTGCTGAACTTTGTACCAAAAAGCAAATCATTCTATCGGGAACTCCGTTCCAAAACAACTTTGAAGAGCTTCATACCATTATGCGCCTGTCATTTCTGGCTAATGATGAAGTCATTGTTTTCTTGAATTCTTTGACACTAGACAACGTGACTTATAGAAGGGTAGATGAGATCAGGAAAAATCTGGACCATTTTCTGCACATCCAGAATGGTGCCATTTTGTTAAATCCCTTGTCGGTCCGGACGTCGGACATTCATGAGAGAGGCGGTCCGGCCCAAACCCTAGAAGCGTTGCCGAGGCCACCCAAATTTACCAAGTTAAAAGAGCGTTGTCGTCGAGGCCACCCCAAACCCTAGAAGCATTGCTGAGGCCACCCAAATTTACCAAGTTAAAAGAGCGTTGTCGTCTAGGCCACCCCAAACCCTAGAAGCGTTGTCGAGGCCACCCCAAACCCTAGAACCGTCGAGGCCACTAATATGATTCCTTGTTGTGATTAGCTAGCTAGGTCTACGTTGCCACTAATATATCCATCTGTCATGTTTGTATATTAATTGCCATGTTGTAATATTTGCAGAAACTATGGAGCACGAAGACTTGGAAGCAGAACAATTGTTGGGGGACATAATCCATGGCGGATGTGATGTCTTGTTGTATCTCAACGACACCGATGGTCTAGAAGGAGAGGGTGAAGCAGGATCCGGTGATCGAACAATGGAGGAGGCATGACATGATCATGATGGCTCCGGTGACTGAATGCTGGTGGAAGAAGGAGACCGTGATAACGGCTCCGGTGACCGAACGGGGTCCGGCCAGATATATATATTAATTAAGCCTGTGCTGACTAGCTAATTGATGCATTAATTGTTTTGATTGTACACATATTAACTCTCTTCTTTCTTCTTTTCTAGCCCTCCAGATCGAGCCAAACTTCGGTAACGAGACGAGGCCCGAAGAAAAGGTTGCGCCAGGATGAAAGGTTCATGATCACAGCAATCAAGGCCGATGGCCAACCGGTTGAACCCAGCCGGACCAAGGAAGCATTTTCTGCTCAGTGCGGGGTTCTTGTTAGGGACATGATCCCGATCAGCATCCACCAATGGAATAAGCCTAAGAGCGAAGACCCTCAAGTGTCTTATGTCAACGATAGACAGAAAGATGATCTTTGGACCGCGCTGAAGGAAAATTTCACCCTACCGCCAGAGGAGGATCCGGATAAGCCAGTTATAGAGCCATTGGTCAAGGCTCATGCTCTTAAGAAGATGGTAGATCTATTCAGGAGGTGGAAGAATGAGTTGAAATCAACGTTTGTTGACAAAGGGAAGACTCCAGAATTCACCGGCCGATTTGAGAAGATAAGAGATCACTGGCCCGCATTTGTGGCCCACAAGACATCGGAGAAGAGTAAGAAGATGTCAGCGACAAACAAGATAAATGATGCAAAGAAGGAGCATCACCATCGCACGGGGTCAGGTGGCTACCTCAAAGCCCGGCCATTGTGGGACAAGGCTGAGAAGGACCTGCTTGATAAAGGGGTCGAACCAGAGACATTGAACTGGCCAGACCGTTCAAGGACTTGGTTCTTCGCGGTTGGGGGAACCTTAGACCCTGAAACAAGGAAGTGTCGTTGGACGGACCAGCAACTGGAAATACCGGTCAAGAAGCTTCAGCAGTATATCGCCGCAGCGCAGCAAGGGACGTTCGTTCCCGACAGAGAGAACGGCGAGCTCACACAGGCCCTCGGCAATCCTGAGCACCCTGGACGAACATGAGGCACAACAGGCTCCGTTGCGTGGAAGGTTGGGTTTCCTGGCGCAGGCGGTTACAAAACCCGGGAGAGGAAGAGGAAAGTGGAGCAGACCGAACTGCAGAAGCTGAATGAAAGGGTACGAGCGCTAGAGGAACAAGCAGTTCACAGCCAGCGACCTGCTGGAGCTACCCCAGAAGCTACCCCGCCATCTCAGCGGAGAAGCAGCGTGACTTCCACCGAGCTCCTTCAGCAGCCTGACTTCACGGCTCCCAGCTACCCTGTGGATGCTATCACGGAGTCTCATGATTGCCACCTTATGGCGCAATGGCAGCACCTCAAAGTCAAGGCGGCTGTCGGCTCTGTTGCACCTCCTGAACCCGGCGCAACTTTTCAATGCCTTCCGATTCCACAAGGCTATGCTGTTGTGATGGTCGATGAAATAACGGAGGGATTTGAGGATCTCGAGCTTGACCACCCTACCGATGAAGGGGAGACTCAGCTGGGTCTTACTCTGAAGACTCCATGTCTATGGCAGAAGGAGCTCATCAACCTTCCGAACTGGACGCCTCCGCCTCCTCCTCCTCCTCCTCCGGCGAGTCAGGGTACTCCGTCGCCTCCTCCTCCGACGAGTGATCAGGGCACTCCGCCTCCTTCTTCGGCTGCTCCGGCGCATGGCGGCACTCCGCATGCGCTGGCGCGTCCGAGCAGCCCGCCTCCTCCTTCGCCTCGTCAACAACAGCGTAAGACAGCCGCCCCCGCTCCGGCTGCTCCGGCGGGTGGTAGCACTCCGCCTCCTTCTTCTCCGCCTGGTAAGCAACGAAAGAAGACAGCCGCAGCCGCTCCGGCTGCTCCGGCGTCTAGCAGTACAGCTAGAGGCGGGAGGCAATACAGATTCGGTCCATCTCTCAAGCCTCTAGAGCAGTTACCATACGAGATGACCGAGGAGGAAAACGCGAAGATCTGTAAAGCCCAAGTGAAGGACTTCTTTGAAACGCGAAGAGCTATGAAACATCCACCTCCGGAGGAGAAGATAGATCCCGTGAAAGTTTAGTGCACTGTCGATGCCCTGAAGCGACCACCACCTTCTCCGCCGCTAACCAACTATGATTGCATTATTCAAAGTTCATATAAGGAAGCGTCCCGGTCGGGAAGTACTTGTAGTGATCGAAGGTTAGTAGAACGAAGAAGTGGGAAAAAATTCCCCAGCTCGGCGAACAAGTGAACCAATCATGCCCCCCGCTAAGGTGTCTAGCAATATCGTCGCTAATCATGCGAGGATGGTGCCCGGTACCAATCTTGGAGATTACCTGCCCGACGATGCACATTTTGATATAATGGAGGTGGACAAATTCAAATACCGGCACGGGAAGCCTCTTGTCAAACCTGGTCATCCTCCTCTAACAACGATGATGCGAAGATTCCATGAGTGGTACATGGACACCTGCAGCAAGACTAGGAAGGATACTTTGATACTGAGAGTTAAGGAGGAGCACAACCTCGTTGGAATTGATCTGTTGTCTGTTCCATTTGAGGAGTTCTTCCAGTTTTTCAATCAAAAGGCCCTCGATAAAATAATCTTCACTTGCTACTATCTGTAAGTACTACTTCTGTAATTAAGTCTCTATATATAGCTCAGCTCTTTCATTCCATGTATATATAATTATCCTCACTATATTATGCAGATTGAAGATCGTCGAATGCAAGAAAAGACAAATCGGTGATATTGGGTTCATTAACACAAATCTCGTAGATGAATGGACGGTTAAATATGATGCCAAACAAACCGAGGCCAACTTGCTACGATCGTTGCTTCAAAATCAAAACAAAGATAAAATACTCTTTCCTTACAACTTCAAGTGAGTGTTACTATCTTGTGCATATTCGGTTTCCCTTCTTACTCGAGGTTATAGTAATGTAATTGATGAGTTATGCATGCGTGCGCAGCTTCCACTTTATTTTGCTAGAGATTAAGCTTGAGCAGGGACTAGTAACCGTCATAGACTCGAGACGAAAAGATCCCAGGAGTATGCGGCCATGACTAAAATGCTCGAGAAGTAAGTTCAATCGATCATTATCGCACCATATCGGCAACTTTGTTCATTTCCTGATATCAAGTAATTGTTTTTTGTGTCTGGCAGGGTTTGGAAAAAGTTCACCGCACAAGCTCCGAGACTGCCGGGGGAGCTGCGATTTACACACCCAAAAGTAAGTACTACTAGCTAGTCCCGCGCATCTCCCATTGATTCTAGCTAGTTTCATCAATACCATTTAGCATGCTTGCTTATCAGTTTGATTGACCTCTATTCTTGTAAAGTGGTTGTGGATGGAACCCGGGAATAATTACCGTGGATACTACGTTTGCGAGTTCATCCGCCACACGACCTGTGAGCAGGGCTACTCTAAAAACAATATGAAGTGCATAAGCAATAATATTCACAATTTTATTTTATTACCATCATTTGTGTTGAGTTTCATTCATATATATGTATTGACCCCCTTCTTCAAATTAGATGTTTCAGATGCGGGATGAACTCCTACCACAATATCGCATACGAGCAATTCAAGAGGAATTGGCGGGATTCTTTCTTGACCACGTCATCAATAAAGACGGAGAATACCATGTGGAACTTGAGCTCAGATGTTAGGGGATTGTAAGAGATCTTATATTGTATATATGTAGCCAATAGCGTCGGATAGATATACGAAAACTTGTTGTTCGACCAATCTCTCGGAGAAGGAGAGGTCGATCACTTCTCTCTGTATATGTTCATGACGATCTTCTGTACTTAATGGTTTCCTTCATTTGCTTACTAGCTAGCGTGTCGAGTCATCTCTATACGTATAGTACGTAGCGTCGACCAAGCACGGAGATAAAAGAGGACACTTCTCTCTATTAGCTAGCTAACACAATATATGAAACCCCCTAAATTAACCCTACAAAACCCCCAAAACCCCCACCCCCCCTTCAAAAAAAAAACAAAAACCCCAGCCCCTGAGCTGCTGACGCGTGGATGCCTTCTGGTCCCGGTTGGTGCTACCAACCGGGACAAAAGGCCATCCTGCCTGGGCAAGCCGCAGCGGCCATGTGGACCCCATCTGTCCCGGTTCGTAGGCGAACCGGGACTAAAGGTATTGGGCTTTAGTACCGACCCTTTAGTCCCGGTTCCGGAACCGGGACAAATGGGCCTTATGAACCGGGACAAATGGGCCTTTTTCTACTAGTGCAACATGATCAAACTGGACCGAAGTAGCATCCTTGTCAATTTGTTCTGCAATCAATTTTCCCCAAGTATCATCTTTGAGATTATACGGGAGATTCGAAACCCTAGCCCAAAGATGGAGCCAGTCAAATAGGACTACATCATGCCTTATACCGTCCTCAAAATCAACCAAGACCACAACATTCTTGCTCATATGCCACGGTGAACCAACTCGGATTCTATCACGATCTCGCTGTGATCCAAACTCCCCCACAAAAGTGTTTTCTCCCATTGATCTGAATTGGGGCCCCGAGGGACTCACCCATGCCGATCGAAGGCACTGGCGATAGTTTGGATGTGAAAGATATTTCGGTGCAAAACGCTACCAGCCAAGAGCCACTTCTTCACCTCCCCTTCCCTGTCATTGATTATCAGGGGAGTCGCCTCCTCGTCCATGATTCGTAGTTTCCCCGACGCCTCTTCCAGCCGAGCCCTTGCCGACCGCGGTGAGTCATGACCCGACTCCTTCTGCTTGCCTCCAGATGTGTACGGATGTATATAAACATTTTATAAGTGTAGATTCATTCATTTTGCTTCGTATGTAATTCATATTGAATGAAATCTCTAAAAAGACTTATATTTAGGAATGGAGGGGTATGAAATTTATTTTATAAAATTTAATTTACCCGTTAGTCAACACGTTTGCCGTGCCGTCGCGTCGTCATCGCCGTCCGCGTTGACGGAATCTGCTCCCCTCCCCTCCGCGTCGTGTCCGCGTCGCCGAACCAAACCACGTTCTGCTTCGCCCCCCACCTGTTCCATTCCATCCCCGTCCCCGTGATCGAGCACACAGCTCCAATCCCCAAGTCTAACCCCATGGCTGGCTACCCCCCACCCCCCGGCTCTGGCTACCCCTACGGCGCCGCTGGCGGCTACGGAGCCCCACCGCCCTCCGGCCAGAAGCCCCCCAAAGAAGGCAAGACCTCTTCCTCCTCCGGCCCCGACCCCTACCACGGCGCTCCGCCCCCGCAGCAGCCTTACGGCGGCGGCGGCGGCTACG
>NC_057805.1:112218833-112223430 GCF_018294505.1 Triticum aestivum | reverse complement strand
GGCTACGGAGCCCCACCGTCCTACGGCCAGAAGCCTCCCAAGGAAGGCAAGACCTCCTACTCCTCCGGCTCCGACCCCTACCACGGCGCTCCGCCCCCGCAGCAGCCTTACGGCGGGGGCGGCGGAGGCGGCTACGGGCAGCAGCCCTACGGCGCCCAGCCGCCTTCGTCCGCTGCGCCGTACGGAGGCCCACCCGCCGCGCAGCCCTACGCAGGAGGCGGCAGCGGTGGGTACGGGAGCCCGTTCGCGGCGCTGGTGCCGTCGACCTTCCCGCCGGGGACGGACCCGAACGTGGTGGCGTGCTTCCAGGCGGCGGACCGCGACGGCAGCGGGATGATCGACGACAAGGAGCTGCAGTCCGCGCTCTCTGGGTTCAGCAGCCAGAGCTTCAGCCTCCGCACCGTCCACCTCCTCATGTACCTCTTCACCAACACCAACGTCCGCAAGATCGGCAAGTCCTCCCTCCCTCCTCCATATGTCGTATCTCTCAAGTCTTAGTCACGATCGTTTTGGGATCAATGGGGGATCCATTGCGTCATTGTCTTTGACTCTTGGCTTCCAGGAGGCAAATAGGCAATCATGCGTCTCCCTGGTCCACTGCGCCGCTTCTCGGCATGCACACGGCTTAGTGTTGATGTTCCTCTGGTCTTTGTAGCACGCGACGTGAGGGCACTTAGTGGTGAATTGTTTGAGCCAGAGTTCACAAATGAACCCTTTTCATTTCTGGGGAAGGATCCCGAGGAAGGCGCGCAATTTTATAGTTCAGCTTGACTGGATTTCAGACTCTGAGTCTATAGACTAATGTTAGATACAGCTGGAGCACATGCCAAGTATTCATGTTGGAAAGTATTAAACCCTTACTTAGAACTTCAATAAGGTTACTGTGCAAAACCCACGAGTTGTTCTGTTGTTATGGACATCTTAGCAAATCACTTGCCACTGGTGATTGTTGTGTTTTCTTTTCTTCCCAATGTGAAAGATTGGATGGGAAGTGTGGATTGCTTTCTCAGATCTGCATTTCCTAATACAAGCCATGCACATTCTTTACTTTCAGTTTAACCTGGTCCATTACGGAAACGTGAGTTTAATTGATGCTTATCCAAGCTTCAAAGTTGGAACTGCTTTGAGTTAGTTCTACTTCTACGAAAGCTTTTTTTGGCAGAAGTTTATCCTTGAAAGCTTGAGGTACTTTTCCTAACTGTCCTTCGCCAAAACTGAAGGTTGTTTCTGTCGTGATGAAACTATGGTTTGCAGGATAAAACCAACTAGTATGTAAGTTCTTTGTTGTGTACTGTAATCCATCACAGTACAAGCATGAATTGATCTTAATCTGCCACACATTTCGCATTTGTAGCGTGCTATGCAGAATTATCTGCCATTTATATTTTGTCTTTATTTGTTTTAAAGTGTGAAGTATACATATAGGGCCTCTTCAATTCATAGGAAAAGTAGAGGACAATCATAGGAATTGGAAATTTTCACATGGTGACACTGTTCATCCGTTTGATTCAAAGGAATTAACCATAGGAAAAACAGAGGAATTTTTTCTTTGGATTGATTTTCATAGGGAAAACAAAGGGTTTTTTACAATCCACTTAAACCTCTTTTTTACATTCCTATGCACAAAGAACAAGACAAAGGCCAGAAATAGCATAATATTAACTTCATCTTATCTTCTCATATTGTTTGACTTTAATTTGACCGTGCCTTTTAGGATTCCTGTTGTTTTTCCTATTCTTGTGAATCAAACATCCAATTTTGCAGATTCCTGTGTTTTCATAGTTCTCTGCTTTACACATGCAATCGTATCCTATTCCTGTATTTTTGAAATCCTTTGAATAAAAAAGGCCCACACTGTTTTCAACAATTGACATTTTCGTCCTCTATACCTTTTTTCTTTAACCTCCTAACTTTAAATACAATTACCTGGGATTCTTTCAGGGCCAAAGGAGTTCACTTCTGTGTTTTACAGTCTTCAGAATTGGAGGGTGAGATGCTACAGCAGTACAGCTTCAAGTTCCCTTGCTTCTTTGTGAGGGAACCAACCAACTAACTTAACATTCCATGTGTTACATTTCCCACGTTTATTGTGCAGGGCATATTTGAGAGGTTTGACCGTGACCGAAGTGGTAGAATTGATGCACCAGAACTGCGTGATGCTCTTCTAGATCTTGGATATTCCGTTTCTCCAACTGTGCTAGACTTGCTTGTGTCTAAATTTGACAAGACTGGGGGCAAGAACAAAGCGGTTGAATATGACAACTTCATTGAGTAAGATTATTCCTTCAATTAGTTTCGACTTGGCTGATTGTTTTTCCCGCAAAACTGCACAAGCTTTTGCAACATCTAATAATATACTGAAACATGGATAGATCAAATTTGTTTAGTTTGTCAAAAAAAATCAAGATCAGAATTGGCAAAAAAAAAAAAACATTGGGTTCCCTTATAAAGCTTAGCGGTAGCACAATCTGATAGTGTTTTTGCAGTTTCAGTATTATGTGCTAATTGAAAATTAGAAATCGTGCATCACTATGCCGCTCTCATGGAGCAATTGTGCATAGCTAGTTGATATTTGTACCACGCCATTGAATGTTAGTGCCAATCGGTTTCTTCCACTTATGAACCAAATGCCCTGTCCAACTTGTGAAAGATCAAATGGGAAAATGGTCAGTCATTGAAATTTCCACTTCATTTTCTGAGGCAAAGCCTTATGATTCATACTGCTGAGGAATAATCTGAGTCCATTCAGTTCCATTTTGAGCTGCAGTATAACATTCCTGACTGTTTGCTCTTTATGTATGCAGATGCTGTCTCACAGTGAAGGTAATTTCACCGAATAAACATCTGTATGTTTTTGCATTTGACGGTGTTCGTTTGGCTGAATTACCTTTATAATTTTGCTGAATTACTTTGGCAGGGCCTGACCGAGAAGTTCAAGGAGAAGGACACGGCGTACTCGGGGTATGCAACTTTCGGTTACGAGGCGTTCATGCTGACCGTGCTCCCTTTCCTCATCGCATGATGGCGCTGCAGTGCTTCAGGGCTGAGCGTATGTATCGTCCCAGCTGTATCGAAACGGTTGCTAGAGTTGTTTCGCCACTAGCTCTGTTACCGGCTGTATAATACTGTTGTTATTAGTACTGCCTTGCTGACCAGACAAGTCTTTTGGAGGATTCGAACAAGTTATGTATGGTATACTACTCTAGTAGAGCTTATCTGCTCATCGATGCATCGGAACTCTGATGAAAAGTGGCGCACTAGTTCGATTGCCAGTGGAAATCATGTTGCACTTGCACTAGCTCGTCCTCAGTTACCTCAACCCCTCTCACCGGAGGAGATAGTCCTCAATTACCTCAACGCCTGGATCGCTGACAAGCCGCCGGGCGAGCTCGCCGACGCTGCAGGAGAGGCCTTCGATGTTTTCATGTCCTCATGATCCGGGAAATAATTTGGACGGCTGATCGCCTCGCCAAGCGGAATCCTCCTCACAACCACAAATGCGTATTAGGTTTTCCTCCCCTACCCTTTGATGGCCAGGGCAGACTCTCCCTTCTAAACTTCACCAATGAGCATGTGGATTCACCTCCCCTCTGCCTGATTGTAGCGGGAAGGAGGATCCAGGTGACTCTGCCTGGTTAGTAGTTTAGGTTAGTGTTTTTTACTCCTCGCAGGTGTGGCGGTCAGGCAAATGACGGCGTTTTTTTTTCAAGTTTGTCTTCTGGGTTTGATCCTTCTCGAGTTCGTCCATTTGGACGTACTCGACGAAGCTCCAGCATAGATTCTGGTTATCTTCTTGGAGCGGTGAGGTTAGGGTTTTTCATTGTGTGGCTAGATTTGATGTCAGGTGCTTCTGATTTATTCAAGAGTTCAACGGCGACGACTGCGACCCCATGACGTTGGTCCTTAGGGGCATGTGCATGAAGACTTCCGGTTGTCATCAATAAGGTCAAGCCGACTCTGATAGAGAGTGATGACAACAGTGCTTTGACGGCTCGTTCTGGCGACGATAGTGGTTGTTCGGTGGTCTCAGAATCTTGATATAATTTTGAGATGCCTTGTACTTTCAATGAACTTTGATAATATCTAATTTTTTTCACAAAATACCCCGACAAATGTGTCTTTTGCTCTATTTGATCCAGAAGATGTTGATCATTCTCTTGTGGGCTGGTCGGTACCTGAATTGGACTCCAGACGATCTCTCCCACCATTGGCAGCTTTGGTTTCAGCACCTTCACTCCGGTTAACCCGCTTTCATCACAAACGTCTCCTCCCATCAGTTTTATCTATTGGTTTTACCAAATTTCTTTCAAAACTCTTCCCACGGTTTTCCCTATGTTTTCCCTCGTTGTGGGCCTTTAGGGGCCGATTTGTTTGCCTACACATAAAGGAATCAAATTATACGGCTAAGAAAGAATCATATCATAACTTACTATTTTCAAAAAATAACCAGCATTACTAAATCAAACATTTTTCTATCATTTCCTTTTAAAAAAATCTTGATCTCTCACTACACCATCCACCCTACCTCTCTCCTATGCCCTAACCCCACGCCGCCGCAGCGTCTCTCCTATGCCCTAACCCCACGCCGCCGCCGCCT